>NW_026861888.1:0-101996 GCF_026571515.1 Ruditapes philippinarum | reverse complement strand
ATTTAAATGTGCTTCCTTTAAGTTTGTAACTGGTGTGTTTTTATGTTACATTGAATTGTATGCATTCAATTTTAATTGAAATACATTCTAGAATTACATATAAATATGCATATAAATATATAAACAATAATAACGAATCAATCAATAGATAAGTTTTGCAAAAGTTCAAAGTTAAATCATGTGTTAACGAGGGTGGTGTGATGTGTAATATGTATTGTAAGATATCTTTAAGCATTCGACTAAAATAGTGAAATGAACATTACATCCCTTTAAAATATTCTCCATGGTAAAGACTCAGTCAAACCGAGACTGCAATTTTCATGATATTGCTGTGATTAATGCTTCCGAGGGATCTCTTTGTTACCAGATTTTTATACTTCACAAAAGCAAGTGTCAAGTGCTGTGTGGCAGCTGTAAAATGTTGCCCTGTACATCACTTTAGTTTTGTTATTTTTCTGGTCCTTCGGGATCTGTGATGCCGACAATATTAAGTGTTGATAATTAAGAACCGCTCAAGAGGGTGTTAGGTGGCATGAGTGATGTTGCACTTTTTCATTATCCCTCATGTACAGACTCAATCAAACCGGGTCTGTAATTTTCATGTAATTTTGTTGTTATAATGCTGCCGAGCCATCACTTTGTTCCCGGATCTTTGAAATACATAAATCCATTTTGTTTAGATATACCTCCAAGGCTCTGACTGATGGCTGAGCCAACGGCTCATCTAAACTTGTATCGACGACCAGATAAGAACCTTTTGGAAAAAATAAAAGTCGCATGTGGGTAGAACTTAAACCTATGGTGGGTGTGACAAGAACGTCATCTTTTCCGACTTCAAATATTTCACAAACTCAGATGTATGTTGTGAAGCATTATCATAAAGCGGACAAACATGCCTAACGCCAAGCATTGGTTGTCATTTCTAATAATATTTCTTGAGCTTTTTAAATATAACTAACTTCTCGGTAGTACCAACCTGTAATACCCCACCGTCCTTCGGCTAAGGAATTTGTACAATCGGCTTTACCCAAATGTCATAGATTTGTGTGGACTTTTATATACCAAGCTCTTTTTTGTCAATGTGTTTCACCCAGTTTTACAACAGTGGTCAAGATTGCCGTTATGAAATTGTTGATAATTTGAAACTATGTTAAGCTGAAGGCTCTTGTTAACACCTTAACATAGAGCTATTCAGGCGTTTCAGAATCCACGAAATCATGCAAGTCTTATCGCGCTATGATTAAATTACAGATATTTGTAAAATGTCGTATAAACCCTAGTATATGTAGCCAATTTAAGAGAAAACTTAAAGGGACTTCACTAAGGTTGTTTGACATGGTAGGACTGAACATATGTTTTTCCAGATTAATGTTCCATTTGATGTATGTTTAGACAAGTAATCTTTGTGCAACTTTTCAGATCATTCGCGCACTTCGTTTTTCCAGAAAAACTATTCAAATCGTAAAAGAATGACCCAAAATGAAAAGCGTTTAAACGCTTTTCACTCAAATCTGGCTAAGAAAAGCATTAATATACGAATTTCAAAATATTTAAAAGTTTATTTCTAAACTATCTTTGCATATATTTCTGTTAAAAGTGCATCAGCTCATTTATGTAAAAAATTCAAATGTTATTGTTTTAGGCTTTTAAACTTCAGTGGAGTCCCTTTAACTAAACTTGAATTTCTCTAAGGGTTACATCAGATTGTATAAGTGTAAATGTTCTTGGTCTTCATAGTCATATTTTATTTCTGAAACATCAATCTATTAAAACTGTGTGGAATCACATCTGAAAGAGTGACATAAATGCAATATATATCCTATGTAAAGTTACCCAGATATTGCACTATAAATTTTTAAAAAGGAAAATATAGTTTGTACGAGTACCTCTGTTTATTTTGTGTCTTCAGTGTTCACGTTTTATAAACGGAACAAGCTTGTGGTTAAAGATACTTTCTTCCTGTTTGTTTATTTGGTTTACAAATTTATCATTTTCGTCTCATAAAAAAACAAAGGAAAAAAGGCTGCATGTAGGGAGCATTTCTGACGAAGTGTTATCTTAATGCCATTGAAGAAAAAAGAATTACAATAAATAAATAAAACTGCCAGTTGAATACAAGTTATTCATCAATATCAATTGCTTCAAGTGTTAGTTTAACTACGACTTTAAGGCCTAAAACAAAGAAATAAGTTCTTGCGTCGATGTTCTACATTTATATTTCACACTACATACTATTGTTGGGGGCGTTCGTGGTCGTTGACTTCAAATCACTTGCCCCTCACCGCTGTGGGTTCGAATCCCGACAGGGCCTTTGGACTCCTTCATGTGAGGAAGCTATCTAGCTAGCTTACGGAACGTCGGTGGTTCTACTCAGGTGCCCGTTCGTGCCTGAATAATGCACGGAAGGGCACCTGAGGTCTTCCTCCAACAGTACAGCTGGAACGTCGCGATATGACCTATACTGTGTCGATGTGACGTAAAACCCAAAACAAACAAACAAACAAACAAATTTACAATTTATTTTAATGTTATCTTAAATTTCAGTGCAATAGGATTATAACACAATGAAGCGAAATATATATCGATATGTAAAGCGTTTACTACAATATTTTTGTGAAGATTAAAATGTCAAACATAAACAATGTGTCATTCGTGTATACACTGCTCAAAGACATGTCAAATAGTCATAGCAAAATTAGCAATTAAAAAATTGTCCTACACATGAAGTAGTACTCCAGCAAATGATGGCCATCTGAAGTCATAATCTGCGTACAGCTTGCAAGAACCATAGGAAGACATGATAGACACTTTCCCACCCATCTTAACCAAAACCGGAGCACTAACTGAGCTGCAAGTGGTTTGATCGCCTTCGAACGCATCAGTTTTGGCGATTACAACTTCTTCGTGAATAATAGAAATTATCATATAATGTGAAGATGCATTACAGATATGAGCACTAAACAGGTAGAGACCGGTTACAGGCGCTGTAAAAAATCCAGTTGATTTGTCATATCCTTCACCCATATTTATCAAAACGTATGGGAAAATGAGGAGTTGGTTTTTAGTATAGCTTCCACCGGACTTTGTGTATGCGTGGAATGCAATCTTTGTTGTGCTCATGGAAGAACCTAAAATAAAAATAAGTGTTAATTTTTTTTAATCCTTTTATTACAAAAAACATAAATATCATTTATATCAAAGGACAAAAACTTGCAGTTACATAGGTTGTTTGTAAACATTTGAACACATTTTTATATAATTACAATTAATCTGAAGTCATGTTGCTTAAAGATCAAAACTGACATTTAATATTAACGGAAATAGAGAAAAACAGAATCCCAAAAAGCCCAACACGACAAAATTGAAACTGCCAAATAGGCGAAACTAAAATACCACTTAACATTTATACACAACAATAGTGACGTGCTGAACGAACATCATGGACATTTGTTTTGCATATTTTCTTTTTCAAAAATAGAATTGATATAATAATTAAATTTGTTTCTTTGATTAATTATCTTACCAGTAAGAAGTAAAAACAATCATTTTCATGGAATCAAAAGGTGTGATTAACTCAGTTTACTCATGTTACTGAATTGTCAGAGGTAAATCTTAAAACAATGGTGAACATCACACCTTAAAACAGCACGCCTCCAGATTGATGCAAATTTTCATGATTTTTTTAAGTATGTGTAGTGACGAAAAGAACTTATTTACACCTTATTAATTGTACTTACAATTCAATTAAATTACTAGAATGAGGTAAAATGTGCAAAAATGCCCTTACTTCTGCGTAAGTAACGCAGTAGAAATATAGTCATAATATTGAAAAAAATCAGTCATTATCCGCATAGAACATGTCAATTATTACTTGAATCTTTAATGTTTTTACATTCCTTAAGTGTAAGTAATATATTTTTTAAGTTTGATATAACTTTAAATAAAATTAATGATGGATTAAATGCTACGATAAAGATTCACTAGATTGGTATTCGCTTTTAAACAATGATTCAACGATTAAAAAACACAGTTAAAATAAACAAAATCATGACGTCATTTTTTCCTGGAGAACCGCAAGAAATAAAACTTATAAGTTCATGTTGCTTCAAAAACTGTAACAATTTCATACCCAAGAAATAGCAGAAAATATGCAAACAGAAAATAGTAATTATTTTGGCTAAACATTTAATTTACAAGCTTACCAGGTATGTTTTCCATTTGCAATGTCATGTTTTTAAGGTCAGCACGGATGTCTTTGTAGTCTTCAGACATGTTTTCCAGTTTTTCATCTTGTTTCAAAAATTTCTCTTGCATTTCCTCTCTACGATGTTCCAATATAGCAAGCACATTCTCCTCAAAAGTTTTTCTTTCTTTATCCCACTGACTAATTTTTGCTTCCATTCTAACCATTGTCTCTAACATTTGTTTGTCATACTTAAATTTTGAAAACGTTGGTTGGTCTTCAATCGCTTGTGAGCAGAACAATGCGGTGACAAAAACAACTGCTGACACTGAAGAATATCCAAACATTGTTGCTACTGTGATAGCTATAACTGGATTATTTTAGTAAATAGCATAATATGAACGCTTTATACTTTTAAACAGGACGTTTAATAAGTATCCTCCACCAATCACGATGTCAAGTCCACTTTAGGGACTTTTATGTTGCGTGCTTTGCATAAAGATGAGTGAAGGTCCGATACCATCAATAAAGCTTCTTTTTATAAATCCAAATACCTGACAGAATATGAATAGAATATATATAACACAATACAATCTTTTTGAAGACAGCATTAACAAAAGCATCTCTTACAAAACATCTTAGTTTGGTCTCTTTGTGTGATGTAATGGGCAAACTTACTTTATACAACCATATCTCGTTTTGTATATGGAGGTTTTATTTTGTAATGTATACTTAAAAAAGTATAATTAATGCGTTCTGCAAAATTACCAATTACGGCTTCAAAACGCAATTAATGTATCGCTTGTGCAAGTTTGAAGAATTCTCAGACAGTATACGTCAGTATAAACTTCTACTCTATGAAAGCCTTTCATTATTTATGCACAACATATAGTTTATCGCAGATTTTATGAATGAAATAACAATACAATATTTGCTTTAGTATCTTTAATGAAAGACAATAACACTTGCATAATATATCTTGTCCAAAGAACATATAGGCATCGATCCAGTTTCTTTTCTTTCAAAGGCTAGAATAGAATTATTTCGAACCATGTTGTTGGCTCAATTTTACGTTGTGGTATTGAAATCCTTTAAAGTTTTGAATGGTCTGTTCCAGTTTCAAAGAAGTAAAAATTAAGGTAGAACGCGATACTGTGCGAACTTTCGAGAAGCGTCTTGAAAATTGGCATGCAGAAGGTTGACCATATTTCTGATTAGGTTCCGTTGAATAGTTTCAGCCATTTTTTATACACACGACGTCAAAGTTGACCATCAAAGCCAGTTTTTTGACCATGAAAGTTCGCAAAGTGTCGCGTTCTACCTTAAATACAATTATGGTGTACAATTCAATTAAGTGGCGTATGTGTAGTGAACATTACATTATGGTGATATTCGTTATAGCTTTTAATATGAAGAAACAAGCATTTTTGGCATCAGAATATTCATACAAAGCCACCTCGGCTTCGCGGACCTACGTAGAAGAATAAAACTCTTTTAAATAGAGATTTAATTCACAAGTCAAAGGACTCATATTTCTGCAACAAAAGATACTTATCTCCCCTTAAAATACCGCTCTTCAAAACATGGACCGTACAAAGAGCAACATAAATTGCTGGTCGAATTTAAACATTAGTAACCTTATGAAAATATCATGTTGTCACAAGGCCTCAAAGCGTCCAATCACGCGTATAAACATGTGACACGGCAAAAAAAGAAAACAGAACAAACAAAAAACTGTACCGAATAGATTATTTTGTTGTCCGAATTGACTTTAGAACATGCGATTTTATGCCATATCTTATTTCAGATGAATTTTAAATGTGTTTGCAACTGATGTCTTAATGTTATATTGAATTGTTTGTATTCAATTTTACTGCCAATACCTTTTATCAGTGATTTTTCTGATAAAGTATACAGATAAATGAAAATGAATCGATCTATAGATACGTTTTGCACAAGTTCAAAGTAAATTATGCGTCAATAAGGGTTGTTTGATTGTGTAATATGCTTTATACGATATCTCAAAAGCAGTCCAAACAAATAGTCAAATGAACAGTTTATCCCTTCAAAATAGTCTCCATGGTCTGAAATACATTAATCCATTTTGTTTAGACGACCTCCGAGGCACTGACTGATGGCTTAGCCAATGGTCTGTCGAAACTTGTATGTGTGTGTGGCAAACATTACCCATTTCCATCTTCAAATATAGATGTACAAACTCTTATGTATGTGGTGGAGCATTATGTTGAAGCAGACTAACATGCCTAAAGCCTAGCACAGGGTGTCATTTTTTGATAATATTTATTGAGCTTTATACGTACAACGTCCCAGTAGTACCGAACTGTAATATCCCTTCGCCGTTCGGCACCGGAATTTAAACTCTACCATCTGCTTTACCCAAATGACATGGATTTGTGTGGACTTTTATATATCAATCTCCTTTTGTCAATTTTTCACCCATTTTTTCAACAGGCGTCAAGACTGACGTTATGAAAATTGTAGATGATTTAAAACTATTTTAACACCGTACAATAGAGCTATTCAGGCGTATCATAATCAAAGCGTTATCACACTGTGATAAAATACATATACATGTAATAAAACGTACAACCCTGGTATATGTAACAAATTTATTTGCTGAAATCTTAAGAACAAAGCTTAACTTATAGTATTAACATCTGGATTTATTTCAATTGGTGTGCACGTTTATAAAATGGTTCAAGTATATGGTTACACATATTTTGTTCCTGTTTGTTTATTTGGTTTATAAATTCATCATTTTCGTCACGTTTCATGTAAGCAAAAAAAGAAAAGAGATTGCATGTAGGGAGAAGTCAAGAAGAGGTTGTCAATGAAAAAAGGAGTACAATTGAAGTAATAAAACTGTCTGTTGAATGCTACTTATTCGTCAAAATTAATTGATGTACAAAATGATCTAAAATTTTTGAGTGTATAATGTTATGTAAAGTATTAATCTTTATACGATAATGCATAATATTTTCCAAATCATTGTACCCTGACCTGTTTGTCTTAATGCAAGGGAAATAATAATTTTAGGTATCTTAATACAATTGCAAAGTTTGACTGTTTAAAGATTTACAACAAAAAATAAAACGAGTAAAGTAGTAAAAAGAGAACAAAATAATTTAGTAATGTACGGATGAGGCTTTCTTTGACCCAACATATCTTTATCTATAGAAAGGGAGTATGCATGAAAAACAACTGTAAAAAATAATAATTAGATTTAAAAATGTGACAGCTTAAAGATTCACAATAAAGGATTGTAACGATTATATTAGATAGAAAAAAGAAAAACAAATAAAACGAAAATGTTGGAGGTTATAACCTTACTTTTTATATATATATAATAACATATTATATCTTTATTTGCCAATTTTGTTTAAACGGCTATGACGAATCAAACACACATGTATATCCTGATACCTAAATTTAGAGCTTATAATACATAGAGAAAATACTGTTCATAGACTTCCCTTCGTAAGGAAAAGCTATGTATTCGTCTCTTAATATTCATGATATTTTTTGTAGAATTTTTTTTATTTGAAGATGTGCGGCTATGGATTATGTCCCTTGTATCGGTCGTCGGGAACTTGTTCTCTAGACAATACATTCAGAATTGTTCTCTGTGCAACGCCATGTGCTTCAATATCGTGGATCATGTTCTAAACGTTTGTAGTAAAAGGACAGATATTCGACAATTACTTTGGTCCTACATGTTTGAAACCATGGGGATTAATGCGTATGTAGAATGGATAATGTGTGCTCGAGAAAGACAGACAGATCAGCTTATAGCGTTGGCGTTTTATCAAGCGACTTGCCGTCAGTACACATTCTTGAAAATGCTCCATAACATGTTTAAAAATACATTTACTTGATTTTCTATGCAATAATTTGGAATTGTGTAATGTATATTTATGAACTTATTTGTTTGCATTTAACACTCGTATGCTAAGGTTACTTGTACAAGATTTAAGACAAAAAATATTGTATAAGCATTTGTATCAAAGTGTCAAATACCTTATGTCATTTCAGAAGCCTATACTTTTTTCGATTCGACCAGCATAGGCAGTATTAGTAATATTTCTATACTTGCAGTAATTTATATTGTTCAATTATCTTGATTGAAGTCATAATGACTCCCAATATGACAATGTTAATATCGTTATATGGTACATTTTTACTACGTATTGGTATACTAAGAAAGATACAGCAATTTTCCAAAAATGTCTCTCTAATTCTAAAATAACTTAAAGCATAATGTTTTTAATTTTGATAATAAATGACTGCTAAATAACTAACCCAAAGTTCTATAACCATTTAAAATGTATTGTTAAATACATTTGTTGAACACAATTTATTATTCTATTCTTAATCTTTAACAACGAGTTATATGCGTCCTTTTGTGGAGAGATGCTTTATGTAATTAAAACACTTGATGGCTTATGCATATATTTTTTTACCATTATTAGGAAACTTGAACGTAATTTATGTACATAAATATTTGTATATTATGTCAATGTCTTTATGCATGTATATATGTTGTACTCTTCAAATTTGGAGGAATAAAAGAATCTATCTATCTTTGCGCTGAACTAATAATATCATTGAATAAAATAAGAGAATACTTTAATATGAAAGTTATTTCCACGGAACATAACAAAATAATATATGGAATTCTATGATGTTGAGTAAAAACATTTGTATTCAATAAACAACAAAGTCAATGCCGACACAACGTCAAAGACAACAACTGATTATAACTCATGTTTGATTCTTTTTTTTCTTCTTTTTTCTTTTTTTTTAAATCAATTTGTTAAAGACTTTACACTAACGTGATGGCGGGATTACGTGATGTAGACTTAAAAAGTAATTTTGGATTAAACATAGTATATAACATGGTTAACAAATTCTGGATATAATGTCAGGATATAATAATTACATAAACAGAATTAAAAATAACAAAAGCTGTTTTTTTTAAATCAAAGCACTCAAATGAACTGCTTTTAATACACGATACTCGAAGAGTAAATAGACCTAACTGACCAGGATTCACCGGACTTAACAATAGCAACTGCAGTAACAGAGCTGCAGTTACGTTGGTAATCATCCCTGTCAGTTGTCGTTGTAATAGCCTTATTGTCTTGAACTATTGCGATTGCAGTAAGTACCATAGGAATTGCAAACATATGCGCTGAAGAGATTATGACCAGATAATTGTGCTATAAATGTCCAGGAGAGTTATCATATCCACTGCCCTCATTCGGTAGAACATGAGGAAATATGAATGTTTGACCTTAGTTATCCCATTTAGGACACAAGCATTTGTTTACTTGCGGACTATAACCCGCTTTTCATGGAATGGCCGTTTCACATTGAAAACCCACCGTATGAACACATAGATCTGCGTATGTTACTAAATTCAAAATTTACCAGTTCATGTACTGTAGCTTGCATTTTCAAATACCGACTATGGAACAATGAAAGAAATCTTAACCGCTTTCAATTCTGCCATTTTCGGGCGTACTTTAGGAATGATGTTTTGTTCTATATTTGAATGATTTATTTAAAAAACCATGGAAACTGTAACATCGTTTTTGAAGAAACGTATTTAGCGAAGAATCTAAAATTTCGTCCGTTTGGTCCAGACCTACATCGCTCAAAAAATTATTTCCAGTCCCGTCGTGTCAAAAACTTATTGGAGTCCCTTTAAGGTTACATCATTTAAAACTTTTTTTTTCCGTGCTATTCGGGTTACAACATTTTTAGCTTTTTTGTCTTCATTGTCATCTTGCTTTTTATCCGAAACAAAATGACAAAATGTTGGGTTTTTTTACACCTGCAAATATTTTCTATTTTAAAAAACAAACATTTAGAATGAAGGACTATTGTTCACAAATGGTTAAGCCTTCTGTTCATATTTTGTAACATTACGTGGATATTTTCATCTTGTTGATTCTTTATCATTCTTTTCTTTGTCTTCTTTTGTGTTTTCTTGTTTATCTTTTTCTTTTTTTATTTTGCTATCACTATAACATACCTGGTTTTGGTTTACATAAGAAAGGCTAGGGGATGTCATTCTCTTCCTTCTCCATCCTGCCCATTTGTAATTAACCTGTTCTTATATTGTTATGATGATAGAATACTTCATAAGGACGTTAAAATGTTAAGTAACATTCTTTCAGTAATTCAATGCCATCATTCGGATGCATTCTCCACATTGCAGACTAGTTGGACAACGTGCGTATATGCATCAGATAAAATATGACAAACAATATCACCAAGGAAGGGCGGCATTTAGTAAGCACAACTCCAAACACAGTATTTAAGTACTAATTATTTATCAACACCTACCACGCGATATTTAATTTATTAAGAACACTTGTCAATCTTATTATTTGGACATAAACATTCATAATTGTTAAGGAAAATTGCAAATTGTACTTTGACAGAGCAGCGAACAGTCAATGGTCCGACGGCTGGGATGTGAAGACTTGTTCTCAACCAGTAGTTTAAGGGTTTAACAGAAATAATTATCTTTTTATCTCTCTTTATGAATAACATTTTTTATTATTCCAATTATCTTTTTTAAGACACTTATCGCATGCATTTTATTATTATACAATATATAAAACAATTAAAGAGAAAAAGATAATTTATACTATTTGTTTAAATAAGTTTGTTTTAATAATGTGTACATTTCGAGAGATAAAAGAGTAACCTTAAAGCTACTTTAACACACACGATGGTTTGGTAAATTACAAAAAGTGAGGAAGCTATCCAGCTGGCTTGCGGAACGTCGATGGCTCTACTCAGGTGCCAGTTCGTGCCTGAAATAATGCGTGTAGAGGCACCTGCAGTCTTCCTCCAACAGTAAAGCTGGAACGTCGCCATATGTCATATACTGTGTCGGTGCGACGTAAAACCCAAACAAACAAGTAAACAAATTACAAAAAAGTAACTATCTAGGCTTAAACAGTAATACATTTATATGAAACTAGAGCTGTTTGATATGCATTACTTTCAGAAAAATACCAGCTTATTATTATAAATTTTGTCATTTTCAAACAACTATAGTTTTAACCAGTTGCACCGATATACATGTATTGTATTTAAGGGAAAGCACCTTTAACAATTGTCAAATATATATCGGACGAAACCCTCTCATAAACAGGAAAATAATTGTCCTTTGTTTTGTTAACAAATTGTTATTTTGTTCTATTTTAAAGTCGCACCCTTCCATTTTCAAATGGAATTCAGACATTACTCTTTACCCATTTTCAGTCACAAGTTTCTGTAATTGTTAATATACGTATGCTTCTGTTCATAAATTAATTTCAGAAATAAATTTGTCTTTATTGTTTTCTTTACTAGTTTTGCATTATGACTTAAATTGCACTGCAATAAGTTAAAGGAACATTATGTTCTATACTTAATAAAGTGTTCAACGACGCTTGATTAAATCAATGTAAATACAAAGAAGTATATGCAAAATAAACAAATGAAAGCACAGATACAAACACCCAATTATTATATTTACTTTTACTGCTTTAGTGATAAATTTAGATTCAAAAAGTTTGTGTACACGTAAAATAAACAAATAAACATATTAATCGTCTTAACATTAAATTATTTGATTGACTGATTATTTGATACAAAAATGAAATACGAAATCCTCATTTAATCAAAGTTCATTTTATACATTTTATTCAAAGGAGGTGAACTAAATTATTTATACTTCTCTACATAGATTTTTTAAAGTGAAACCAAGGTAGAATGCGCAACGGATAAAGATTTCCATGACGTCACGGTAACGTCAAATAACTTTACGTACGTTGACGTCATTGTGTTGAGCTCTAAAGAATGTGACGTAAAATAAGAAGACATTGTGTTTGTTTCGAGTATACATCAATTGAACCGGGAGAAGATTTAAACGTCGCGCCTTGCATAAGATGTTGACTTTTTGGGTTTTTTATATCTCCCATATACACAGACAAGACGAAAGTAAAAATCATGTGTTTCTATGCCTTAAAAGACAGATTCAATGATACGGACACAAGCATTCTGGACCACTTTCATAGTTACATTACGCATCTATTATTTTTTTTCAACTGTGTTTAAGAAACAAAAGCAAAATGTACAAGTCAGTATATATGACGGTTTCATTGTTTTCAAAAGTGACATACATATATCAAGCACTTTTTTGTAAATAAGGAAGTCTTCCTTGTTTAAAAAAACTGTAAAGATGAAAATATATACAGCCAAGCTCGTTTAGATTTAATATGGACTGGTTCACATATTTGCCACGTGATAATTCTCTTAAGATGAAATTATGTTAAAGTTTAAAAAAATTATGCAATGCAACAGTTTCAATTTATAGCAGGCTTAAAGTGCCAAAACATTAATATGTTGGTTTAACACATAAATCTAGGCTCAGGTGTGTTATGAATGATAGGTTATTATACATATTACTGTACAATACAGGAATATATTTGGACGAGTACACAGCTTGAAAAGTCATATTGGACGAGCCAATAGTAGAGTTTCAAGCTGTGTACGAGTGGAACAGCCTAAAAACGTTTCTATTGGAAACTCTGAGGCGAAACACCAAACATATAGTCCAACTACATTTTTTTTCTTGACGTGTTAGAGTGAAAATAGATATTAATTCTTCGTGCATTATAGTGTAATGATGCCAGGCTTTTTGTTCAAATTCTTTGTAATTAATCACTCAGGCCTTTTACCCTTCGTGATTATATTTTTACGCATTTGAACTCGAACCGTGCATAATTCTACAACAATGCACTCAGAATTGATATTTATTTCCTAATGTATTACGCGTCCAAAATATTAAGAGGATATTTTTTCGTTTGCGTGAAATATGGTATATATTTTCACGAAACATGATAAAATGCCACATATTTTCATGAGCCGGTACGACGAGTGAAAATATGTGGCATATTATCATGTTGAGTGAAAATATATACCATATTTCACGACAAACGAAAAAATAACTTTCTTATTTAATTTCATTATCAAAGAAAATGGTAACGAATCCCCTTGCTTGCTACCAACTGCAATTGTACAGCGCGCAGTAATTAATGCGTTAGCACGCGCTGTTTGGCGCTACATTGTGACGTCATGTAAACAACTCTTTAAACGTATGTACAGCGTTAATTACTTTATTAAAGATATTGGTGTTCGGATTAATTTTCTTAGTTAGACCATTTTCTATCATGCTAGATAGTTTTCAAAACAAAATTCAAGAAAAAGTTGTTTTGTATTTATCAGATTTTTCAAACAAAACGGCGAAAAAAAAGTCCCTTAAAATAAATATGAGTTTTGACTCCGCCCACTTTCATATTTATATTTCAGATTTAAAAAAAAAATATGAAATATATTAGACTGATATAGCACCATATTTCATGGGTAAAATTAAATAAAATAATAATATAATAATAATAATAATAATAATGATGATAATAATAAAATTATTATTAATAATAATAATTTAATAATTATGATAATAATGATAATAATGATGATGATAATTATGCTGCTGCTGATGATGATAATGATGATGATTGTGATGATGATAATGATGATAATGATGGTGATGATTGTTGCAAGTTTGACTTTCTCTATTTTCTTTTTTTTGCATTTTTTTTTTAAATTGAAGCAAGGGGAAAAAAAGGGAAATGGCTTTATATTAGCCCCATATGTAACATAAATTGCCCAGGCATTTAACAATGTTACTATTTGAAAAGGTCGAAAATTGTTTGTACGGTCTTTCCCGAGTGGAAAACCCTTTTACCTGGTTTTTCATTTCTCTGGCAGTGCCCAGGTGAAAAAAAGTGTTTTTTGTTTTCCCTTTGAATCTTGGGACTAATTTTTCCAGGTGAAATACTTTAATAGTTATAGTATATAAACGGGGGTTTTTTTACGAGGGTAAAAACACTGGTTTGGGGCGACTAAAGGGGGTGTTTCTCCCTAAAAAAGGGCGACCTTTGGCCCCCCTTTAACTAACGAGTTTATATATAAAACTTTTTTTATCGCCAATGGCATAATGTTTTCTTTTTTGTATAGAAACAAATAAATAAATTAATCGTTAGCTACATTACAGTTATTTATCATAAGGCAGTTTTTAGCTCGACTATTCGATAAGAATAAGTAGAGCTATTGTTGTCACCCGAGCGTCGGCGTCGGCGTCGGCGTTGGTGTCCGCGTCGGCGTAACCACTTATGTTAAAGTTTTTGTAATAGTTCAAATATTTTCAAAGTCCATTGACATATGGCTTTGAAACTTGGCACACTTGTTCACCATCATGACCCCTACCTGTAGACAGGAGGAGGTAACTGTATCAAGCATTTTGACAGAATTATGCCCCTTTTTCGACTTAGAATTTACGTTAAAGTTTTTGTAATAGTTCAAATATTTTCAAAGTCCATTGACATATGGCTTTGAAACTTGGCACACTTGTTCACCATCATGACCCCAACCTGTAGACAGGAGGAGGTAACTGAATCAAGCATTTTGACAGAATTATGCCCCTTTTTCGACTTAGAATTTACGTTAAAGTTTTTGTAATAGTTCAAATATTTTTCAAAGTCCATTGACATATGGCTTTGAAACTTTGCACACTTGTTCACCATCATGACCCCAACCTGTAGACAGGAGGAGGTAACTGTATCAAGCATTTTGACAGAATTATGCCCCTTTTTCAACTTAGAATTTACGTTAAAGTTTTTGTAATAGTTCAAATATTTTCAAAGTCATTGACATATGGCTTTGAAACTTTGCACACTTGTTCACCATCATGACCCCAACCTGTAGACAGGAGGAGGTAACTGTATCAAGAATTTTGACAGAATTATGCCCCTTTTTCGACTTAGAATTTACGTTATAGTTTTTGTAATACTTCAAATATTTTCAAAGTCCATTGACATATGGCTTTGAAACTTTGCACACTTGTTCACCATCATGACCCCGACCTGTAAACAGGAGGAGGTAACTGTATCAAGCATTTTGACAGAATTATGCCCCTTTTTCGACTTAGAATTTACGTTAAAGTTTTTGTAATAGTTCAAATATTTTCAAAGTCCATTGACATATGGCTTTGAAACTTTGCACACTTGTTCACCATCATGACCCCAACCTGTAGACAGGAGGAGGTAACTGTATCAAGAATTTTGACAGAATTATGCCCCTTTTTCGACTTAGAATTTACGTTATAGTTTTTGTAATACTTCAAATATTTTCAAAGTCCATTGACATATGGCTTTGAAACTTTGCACACTTGTTCACCATCATGACCCCGACCTGTAAACAGGAGGAGGTAACTGTATCAAGCATTTTGACAGAATTATGCCCCTTTTTCGACTTAGAATTTACGTTAAAGTTTTTGTAATAGTTCAAATATTTTCAAAGTCCATTGACATATGGCTTTGAAACTTTGCACACTTGTTCACCATCATTACCCCAACCTGTTAACAGGAGGAGGTAATTGTATCAAGCATTTTTTTTTACTATCAAGCACTAAGAATAGTCGAGCGTTGCTGTCCTACCGACAGCTCTTGTTCAAGTTGTTTTCGCAAAAATATACAAAAGACATCCAATATAAGAGGCGGATTGTATACTGTTACCAAGATTGATTTAAGATTAAAGGGCTTTTTCATTTCATTTATTATCTTTGTTTATATTTTTCATTGTATTTATATATTTTATTTTATTTTATTTTATTGATTTCATTTTTTATTATATTATGAGTTGTTTTTTTTTTTTGCTACTGGGAATGGTCGTTACCACTGCCCCATTGGAGCCTCTATGAAAAAACTGTATTGATATATACAAGGTGCGAAAAAAACTAGACCGATATATAACATCAGACCACAGCTGTTTTCTCTCGGCCAATCAGAGAGGCTAAAAAGTGTTTGATATATCCCACACATCACAGTAAAGTGTTTGATATAACTATCATGTTTGTATTCAACTGAAAGGAAAAACCCGTTATGTGCACGCTTTATGAGGGGGAAATTCTATCTTTATTGTAAAGTAAATAGTGTAATTCCCTTCTTAAAAACAAACAGATAGCAAAAGTCCTTTGACCAATTTATTTCGACATTTCATTATTTTACAAGAATAAATACTGTATTTGTAAATAAGAAAAAAACTATCAATAATGAAGTGAAATGCGTTCATCAATCTATTTAAATCTATATTTGTATCTAAATTTTACTACCGCTTTTGTGCTAATATTTTGAAGCACTGTGATTTCAATAATTGCATCCTGAATTATGCCCGGCTCACTCTTAATAGCAGACAATCAGAGAGGCTAAAATATCCCTATGTAATTGTCGGATGTACATTCATTTACTGGTTTTGGAAGAGGGGATTCTACTGGTGGGCAAGGGGGTGGTGACTGGGCTGCGGGAAATGCTATGCTTTAAGGCTTCAGAGGGACGTTTGTAATATTTTTTGAGTTCATGAATGAGGTAAAAAGTCAATGCAGGATGTATATAAAGCATTCAATAAATAAACGAATCTATACGTCAAGTAAAATATTTTCAACTTCAGCCGAACATTACCAATAAATATCCTGAGCCCTAGGGTTCTTTAAAGGGATACTCAGGTAAATTTATGGCAAAAATATCAAATTTACCTTTTGTACTCGAATCACGCTAAAATGACATTTTTAAAAGTCCCATCAAGATTTTCTATAAATATTCTATATATTTTAGGTTTGAAGCGTAAAAATATCTATATATGTTGAAAGAAATTTAGACGCTGACAGAATCACCGAATAGTTTTTAAACTAGTTATGTGACTTGAACAAACCATGGAAGTTACAATTACATATATTGTAGATGTAGTATTATTGAAACAAACCTAAATCATTCATTTGACATGTTCTTTAACGTTTCCAGATATCACTGTGACAATTATTGTGAAATCTTAACGCTCTAACCTGACCCGCGTGGGTCAGGTTAGGAAACCACCATTTTATTCTTTACAAGGAGAAATGTTTTGTTCCTGTGACTGCCTAGTGTATTCATTTTCAGCACATTTACATATAAATGAAAAAAAAATCAAAACGAAGAAATGAAAATTATGCCTGTGTATCCCTGTGCATTAAGGAAAATATTTAATGAAAGTTACCTGCCAGTTTCTCCAACGAGCCCACTCTTGTTAACAGGCCATCGCCCATGATTTCTGTCTTAGAGCATTTTTCGGTAAGCAGTCTTGCTTCTTGACTTCTTTTTCAAGCACTTATGTCATTAAATCATTTAAATGAGGAATCAACAGGAATAACAACAAAATCTCTCAAGGTGCGAAATCGTAAAGTAATCACATTCAGAAATGTTAAATTCTTCCTGACTGCACCTTTTGTGATAGAAATTTAAAATGGACTGTGAAATCTATCATTCATAAGAGTGTGTATTCAGTAACTTATAAAAGAACATGAATAATGCTATTTTCTCGTGCATTTTTTTGCCTACAATAAGGCCAAATAGATTGAATAAGAAATATTTGGATATCCCTATGTAATTGTCGGAGAAAAAAAAACATTTACGCATGTTTAATCTTCACCATAAACAGAGAAAACTACCTGTGGTCTAAGTCAGATAGATCGCTCGTACCAGTTGGATGTAATAGTTACCGTACGAGGAATAGGTCTGCATAGTATTTACAGACCCGGGTGGCGATTTGAAGACCGAGAGAGCGTAGCGATCGAGGTTTTTAAAAGGCCACCGGGTCTGTAAATACTATGCAGACCTATTCCGAGTGCGGTAACTATCTTACCTACATGCTCTTTTGTTTTTCTATCCATACATCAGTTTTTAACTCAGTATTTATTAATATTACTTACAAGAAACACATTATTTATGTACTTTATCATGTTTAAGAAAGCATTCCAAAGCCATGCAAAGATACCATCCGCTACGCTCTTGTAATTCATTCGTTCACAATCAGGTGTTATTTGAATATTCTCGTGTTTCTCGTGGGGTTTCATTATGTAATAAGGTCAGGTAATGTACTTGTTGAGTTGAGTCACAGAAAATGAAAACAGAACTTGTCGAGTAGGCAAAGGTAAGATCATTATTTTGATATATGAAAACATAACATATTAATAATATATACAAATATTAAGGAAGATAAAAAAGTTTTCTTATAATAAAAACGGCACACTTTATTTTCATTTATAATAAATTTCATTGTAATTTGATGATCAGGCTATTTCTAATATAATTAAAATATACGATTGTTTTCAAAGGAAAGTAGTAAATGAGTAAATATCAGTAATACATGTAGATATACCGTCATGTAAGTTGGGTTTTTTTTTTATGATGGCTGATTTTTAAGTATTCTTAGAATTTCATTCGTGTTTGGAAGAATTTTCATTCGGTGTAGTTGTGGTAATAAATGCCGAATACTAGTATCTTATGAAGCTATATAGTTCAGCAAATGTGTTAGGTATACCAAAAAGCAAACTATAAAGACAGGCTAAATGTGCGTTATTGTACTCATTAATATCGGCGAAACACAAACTTCAACGCCAGAACAGTAGCCAGTTCGATTTTCTCACAAATAATCTCGAATATATGTTATGAGGGTCCTTACAGCCGTATGCGCTAATTTAATTATGTTAATTTGATAAAATGTACTTTTAAATTTCTGCGTTTACGGTGAATATTGTGTAATGCACGAGTTTCTCGACTTCACATTTTTTTATTGTATAGAGAACAATAGAGCAAAAACAGGTCGGTATATATTTGCAGACCTGTTAAGCGGTCGGTAAGTGATTTATGAGACCGCTTTTAACAAAAGAGCCGGTAGGTAAGTGAGATTTATCAACTCGCTTCGCTCGTTGATAAATCTCACATCCAACTGGTACTCATGATCTATCCTATACGTACAGTTTTTTTCCTATATGAATCAATGAAAAAACTGTACTGTTATATATCACTACAGTTTTGAAATGCTCATTGAAGTGTACTGAGTATAATGTGCTGGAAAGAACAAAGGAAAAGCTCACAGCCATGCGATAAATGTAGGATATGCTGACCTTCACTACGTTCTTAAATAATATATAGATACAAAGATATGGATATCTGCATCTCTGATAGAAACGATATGTTCCTGTGTGTTAATAATATTTTTGTTTTAACACTGTACATGCATAGTCTGTTTCAAAGCTAATTTTGTAAAATGTAAAGTTTGTTTCAAAGCTTATTTTTGTATGAGAAGGTTTCTTATGATTTAGATTAGTGTGCCAGCTATGTAATATGTAACTCATTTACTTGGATGCGTTGCATCATGTACAAATTTTACATTTAAATCATGAAACATTTGCCCCAAAAAATTACTTTATGGTTATAGATGACCTGGTTTTAACCTTCCCATACCCTGAGTATGACCTTACCTTCACCTGTATAGTAAATGATACTGTGATATTTATAAAATATCATATAACCTCAATTGTTTCAAAAATGATTTTCATTTTATTGTTTGTTATAAATAGAGTTAGGGTTGTACAGAAAAGGTAAAGATACCATAAATTAAAAGTTGTGCTTTCTCTAGTTTAAAACAGATGTGGTTTTTACATAAAATTTGTGCACCGGTATTTTACATATTTGTCTGTACATCTTTCTTTTGTTTTATTGATTATTTCGATTATATTTATTATATTCTTTTTTTTTGTTATCTTATAGCATATAGCTAAATACTTATATATATTTATAATTTAATGTTTGGTTTCTAAGTTTTTTTTGTGTGATTGCGTGTTTATATTTGTTTCTTCGTTTGTTTGTAGTTGGGTGGTTTGTTAATATCCAAAAGTGTTTTTAATAATTACATTGTGCACCTTCTGTGCAAGAATTTTATCTCATACACGGTTTGCATTACATGTAAAAATGCATACAACATGTACAACAGACGTAAAAACGTAACGCTCAAGTATTACTATTAATAAAGCGGGACAACTCTACAGCCCTGACAGGTATAATGTCTATATTAATTGTACAATTATCTCCCTTATTGTGTGTACACCATTTTAGAATATATATAAAAGATATGCCATGTATCATTAACGATAATCATCATGCTTATATCACATGATACATTTACAATTGCATTTATTTCGGGCTTGCTTTCTTGTAACGTGGTCAGTAGTTTTCAAAGAAAGCTAGAAAACAGTGTTCCGTCAAAACTAAATTGACTAAGTTTTGTACGAATTGAAAAAACAGAAAAGGCTTTATATTAGATCTATTTACTACGGAAGCCCTGGAGTTACAAATTAGTACTTACTAACTATTACTTATAACTTATCACTTATTATTTACAGATTATTATTTATATTTATTATTGAAATGCGCCATGTTTGGCAGGAAAACTCTGTTAACATCAAGACAATTAGCGAAAAAGATGAAGTAAAACATCATTTATAGAAGGTCATATAATACGGAAGCCCTGGAAGGAAAATTATTATTTATAACTTTGAAGGAAAATTATTATTTATTACTTATTATTTATTACTTAATATGTTTAAAACATAATTATCAATTTTAATATATTACTTATTATTTATAACTTATTATTTATCAGTCGAATATATCATTTAAAATCTGTGTATGTTGTAGTCTGATTGTATAATGTATGCAATAAATATGTTTAAACTAAATAATTCTTAAATTATTATATATCTAAGAAATATTCGACTGAAATAAATGATAATAAGTGATAAATAATAAGTTATAAATAATAAGAAATATATTATAATTGATAATTATGTTAAACATATTAAGTAATAAATAATAAGTAATGAATAAACATTTCCTTCCAGAGCTTCCATAATTAACCATAAACAGTTTTGACAAGTTGTATTAAAAGAAATAAAGATTTTTTACATGTTATATGGCCTCATATTAATAATTATTTGTACATATCTAACCCAAAACGTGAGGCCATATAACCTGTCCAAAAAATCAATATAACTTCTTATATAACCCGACACGCTATGCAATGGTAATATTGCAAAAGTCCGCTTTTGTCCGGCTATATAACCAATTGAAAACCTTAATAACGGATTCATTATGCTGCAACAATCTCATATTAAATTGGAAGACAATTTTTTTGATTAAATCTATACAAACTGATAACAGCCATATACATTTGTCTAATAAAATTACATGTAACGTAACGATAAATCACGTAACGTAAAAAGTGACGTTATTTGCGTTGAGTGTTAACAAGTAGGACAAGATAAAACCTGCTTGTACATATTAGCAATTTCTCGTATAAATTACATAGCGTAAAATTAATAAATCAAACAGTTAACCGCTTTAGGCATTATATAAACTGTCCTATAAATGTACTTAAAGGCCCATTACGTCTCATTTATGCTACAAGTCTTACTTCTCAAAAACTTTTTTTTTTTGTTTTGTTTTAGTTAAGTGGAGAAAAACCCTTAAATACAAATATTCAAGTAAGAAAAAAAAAGAGTCCTAATATAATAATTGTGAATGGACTAATTAATTGCGAGTGAACTAAATTATAATTCGTATGAACTAAATATGAACTAAATATAATTGCTTATGAACTTGATATGATTGTGAATGAACTAATTATAATTGCGAATGAACTACATTATAATTCGCATGAACTAAATGTAATAGCTAATGATGTGATTGTGAATGAACGAATCATAACTGTGACTAAATTAGTTATAATTGCAAATGAACTAGTTATAATTGCAAATGAACTAGTTATAATTCGTATGAACTGAATATGATTGCTAATGATCTTGTTGTGGTTGTGAATGAACTAATTATAGCTGCAACAAAATTAGTTATGATTGCAAATGAACTAGTTATAATTGCGAACGCATTAGTTATAATTGCGAATGAACTAATTGTAATTACAAATGAACTATAAATGATTGCAAATGAACTACTTATAATTGAAAAGGCATAAGTTATAATTGCGAAAACATTAGTTATAATTGTAAGTGAACTACATGTAGTTATAATTGCGAAATTACTAGTTAAAATTGCAAACAAACTTATATATATATATACATATATGAATAAAGAGACAAACTAGTCTTCGCTACAAATCAAGAAATTCTGACTCAGGTTCAGTGAATTTACACAGATGGTTGACAACTGAAACACCCACACTAGGAAATGACATCACAATTATGACATTTAACGTTACTAAATTCGGCGTTATTTTTATGTTTTGATCATGTTGCTTAACATTTTTGCAAAATTTTAGAACACTTAGGCGAAACAAGTTGTAGCTCTAGTTAATAGGATCCTCTTTAATGTTTAATTATCCCCATTAGCACTTAACTATATACATCGCAAAGTCAACATCCTGCCTAATACTACATCTCTTTTTATTCTTAATGCGTCGTTAACGCTATAATATATACTGGAATGTCAAATATTTTGGCGACGCCAAATTTTCGCAACAAAAAAAACAACAACAAAAAAAACGCTATTATATCCGAAATGTTGATTTTGCGAAACCGAGTGCTTAAATGGACCAAAACTGGTACCACAAAACAAATTAAAAAGAGCTTTCAAAATAATAATTTTATCAAAATACATTAGAGTAACAAATTAAATTTTGGCTTAATGAGATTTTTCCAGAGATTTAAACTGGTTTATTTTTTCTTCATTGTAGACCTGCAAAAACGAGTCATTAGCTTTGATTTTTTTTTCACACACTTCGACCATTTTTAAATATCTCTTTTTTGTTAACAGAATCGTCATAGTTCTTTTACGTCATGTCAAACTTTGAATACTGTGATGGTGGTTTGCAAACATGTTCATAGGAGTCAGTGATGCTTCTTATTCCCTGTGGGCCGGAGCCCGCAGGATATTGGTACGCGTTTAATTTTTGAGGCATGGAGGAGCACGTGACCTGTTTTCGGTACATGGAGGAGGATGTGATCTGTAAACCGTACATGATTGGTTAATTGACCTATTCGAAGACCTAGCTAAATACCGTTTCCAAGTACGTTACGGATTTACCTCTAGGGAATCATTGTAGGTCTCAACCCGGTACGGAATTAGACCGAACCCATTGTAGTCTAGAAAGTAGTTGAAATGGCCCAGTTTAAGTCATCTCTAGTTATATTGGTCATAATTAAAGTGTATTTATTGCATGTGTGTAGTTTTTGTGTGTTATATGATGACTTTAAAAGTTATTTTTTGTGTATTCTCCAGAAACTCATTTGTTGGTGGAAGGATTAAAGATGTACTACCCACCAGCTGTCAGGAGTTTTTAATGTGGTGAATTTAAACAGTGTTACAACAGAATGAAGATTTCTGAAAAAAGTAGATGGCTAACCTATTATATTTTGGGCATCATTTGACTTAGATAGTGTTAATGTTTAAAGTTGAAGACAGTATATAATTCATCAAGAACAGTGGAATCCAGAATTAAACCTCAAATTTGACTGATTTACTATAGAACTAATAGTACGAAAAATCACAGGGCCGAGTCCTCAAATGACCGATGTACACAATGCTAAGGAATTAGTCCGAATTACACCTAATTAAGAACATAACACTATTACGTAATATTTCTAATTTTCTATTATTATTTTACCGTTTAAGGTCGAACAAGAAACATGGCAATGCCACGAAACCAGGTTTTCAATTATCACCATTGTAGATATATATGTTGTTGTTGAAATACAAATACAAGCAACAAACAATAGAACTATGTGCAATGTTAATCATGATTAATGAATTTTCTATTTTTAGTAACTGTAACCTTGACCCTAGGAGGCCAAAAAGCCATCCCAAGTGAGGTCTTCATAAAAACTTGCTTTACCACAAATTTCATAAAAATATCTTATTCCAAACAAGTTATTGACCGGAAACCTATTTTCTATTTTTAGTAAAAGTGACCTGACTGGAAACAGATTTTCTATTTTTAGCAACAATGACCTTGACCTTGACTCTACAGGACACAAAAGCAGGCAGATGAGCTGGCAGGCATGTAACAACCAAGATAGTTTCTGTTTTATAACTAAATAAAAAAGTTTGTGATTAATAGGATATATTACACTAATAATTAAATTTTATGGAAAAACAAAGGGCAATAATAAGGTAAAAGGTAATAACTTATCCAATCATAAAACCCTAACAATACACAGCAGGGCACTTGAAGATCAAGCTAATCTGTGAAAATTTGAACAAAATCCTTTGAGAAATGTAGAAGTAGTTGGGCTACAGAAGAAATTGTTCACTATATACTCTATATAAGGGAAAAAACAAAGGGCCATAATAAGGTCAAAAATTATCCAATCACAAAAACCCAACAATATGCATCAGGGAACTAGATGACAAAGCTTCTGTGAAAGTTTGAACAAAATCCCTTGAGAAATGTAGGAGGAGATGCGCACAGAAGAAATTGTTCACTATATATTCTGTATAAGGAAAAAAAACAAAGGGCCATAATTAGGTCAAAAATTATCCAATCACAAAACCCCAACAGTATGCCTCAGGACACTTGATGACAAAGCTTCTGTGAAAGTTTGAACAAAATCCTTTGAGAAATGTAGGAGGAGTTGCGCACAGAAGAAATTGTTCACTATATACTCTATATAAGGGAAAAAAACAAAGGGCCATAATTAGGTCAAAAATTATCCAATCACAAAAACCCAACAATATGCATCAGGGCACTAGATGACAAAGCTTCTGTGAAAGTTTGAACAAAATCCCTTGAGAAATGTAGGAGGAGTTGCGCACAGAAGAAATTGTTCACTATATATTCTATATAAGGGAAAAAAAACAAAGGGCCATAATTAGGTCAAATGTTATCCAATCACAAAACCCTGACAATATGCGTCAGGGCACCTGATGACAAAGCTTCTGTGAAAGTTTGGTCAAAATCCGTTGAAAAATGTAGGAGGAGTTGCGCACAGAAGAAATTGTTTACGCCCGCCCGCCGCAATACCTCAATCTTATAACCAGATTTTTCCTTCGGAAAACCTGGTTAAAAACTTGCATGATGTGTTTGAAAATTAAAATTGTTTCTATAATATCTATCTGATATTTTACAGACAATAAATTGTTTATAGTGAAAATCCACAGAATTAAAATATTCGTTTGTGGCATCTGCCATAATAGATAGAGATATTTTCTGGGGGCGTTTACTTTATTTTATTTTATTAATTTTTTTGCACGGAATTATTCATACAATGGTATTTAGTCATTTTCTTAAACAGAAATATTGTTTTATTTTCGACCAAGACCAAAGACCTTCTTCTATTGATCGATTATTGTCAACTATATTCCTGATACAAACGTTAATTTTTTTTTCCCAAACCATGTTGAAAATAGTTAAATGAAATATCTTTAAATCTTTATAAATGTTCCCCGCAGGAAACCATTTTACTTGTAATATAACTAGAAATTCTATAGGAAATCCCGTACAGAGTTGCAGTAAAATCAAAACTTTTCGCAAGGGATTAAGTTGTTCGCTAAATATGCGTGTTGATCATATTCGCGAAAATAAATGTCCGCACTGTATGATACTAATTTTATCAGAATTGAAAAAAAAGAACTAAGAGCTTTTAAGGGCAGCCGTGACCTATTGGTTACGGATTCTGACTCTCAGGGATCGTGGGTTCGAGCCCTATTCGGGTCATGACCATGTTTACTCATATGACACCAGTACTGTTTAGTTACTGGAATCGGAATCGAAAGTGATTAATATTAATTGCAAGCACTTGTTTCGCAATCGATCTAGAATAAATATGTTAAAATAAGATATAGCAAATATGTAGCTTCGCTACTTTGTCTGAAATGTTGAATTTGAGAAATTTTGGCGTCGCTAAAATATATGATAATACAGTATATAGAAATAACGCCGCATCTAGAATAAAAGAGACTCGGTATTGAATTTATTGAAAGACTTTGTCATTCACGAATAGATTTTTATCAGCAAGGCTCAAACTGACATCTGGTTTGTGGTGCGTGGCCGAATGTTTAAAGCATCAGAATAAGAAATCTACAGGTTGATGGTCACCTCATTTCAAGCCGCGTCAGAGGCACGCCGTTGTCTCCTTGAGCACGAAACCTTTACACTCATTGCTGGTCGGTTCCAGCCCTGTAAACATGCAGTGGTTGGGCCAACCACGGAAAATCGTCATAGGAAAATCGTTGTCGGGCCATGGTTGGCCCAACTCTAATTAACATGTACTATAAATGCAGTTGTTGGCCCAACGTCGAACCAACCATAAGTTAACGCCAGCGACATTTCTGCATTGGCCCAATAACGATAAATATGTACTTTAAAACAGAAGTTGGGCCAACGTTTGACCAACAATACATTTTCGTCAAATATATAAATTACTGCACCTGACCCAAAATTTATTTTTTTAAAGACAGATATGCATGTAGATATTTTACTGTATATAAACAGTACACTACAATGAGTAAAGACTAAAGTTTATAATGTTTTTTTGAAGCCATGTTCAATATTGTCACATTCAAGAAATACTCATATAAATTAAATGAGAAATGTAAGAAATAATTACTTTTTGAGTCTAGAAATGACCAAATGACCTATGCAGTAGTAGGGGATATGTATCAATAGATCTATAGAAATCTTGAAGATCTGATGTATAATCTAAAGCAATTATTGGCGTCCGCGCCGAAGCGCGGCGCCTATTGGAATGAAATGAGATTTTGTGAAAGGGCGACAGCAACTTCTCGAGCCTTTTATAGTTGCCAATAATAAAAGCCGATCATTCCGATCGGTATGAGGGTGCTTGATTATTAATTAGTCGCGATATGTACAATGAATGGCGAACTGGAGAATTTCGCAATGCAAACATTTTTAAATGAAATAACCTTTTCCGTCAATAAATCGCGCTCTTCGGGGTATTTTCGCTTATCATTTTGTAGTACACAGTGGGTTATTATGGTATGTTATTCCGAAAGCTGTTAATAGAATGATGAGTTGATGACCTAAATATTCCGAAAATCTATTTATAGAGGGATGTACTCCTATCGGTAACTCCCGGTCTCTCCCGGGATTTACTAATGACCGGCGAATAGTACCACACGTTTATTGTCCGGTCTCTCCCGGTTTTGGAGTAGATATCGTTACAGAACAGAACAATTATTTTACAGATAAATAAGCTTTTTTTCAAAATGAATGTTTGTCACTTAGTTTGGTTACAATAATTAATAAACACAGATCAACTCTCGAATTGATTGATTATTATTATACATAAACATACAATTCGAAAAAAAAACCAACAACACAAATCGCATGTTATATTTTATCTATATGAGATAAAAACAATAAATATGTACAATAATTGAGAAAAAATGTACATTTTTATGGCATTAATATGACACTATCAACTTTAAAACATTTTATATAATTTGTTATTCGTGTTTAGTAAAGATTCCGAGGAATTATTCAAAGTTACAAATCAGATTTTATGAATTATTCAATTGATTGATAATTTAAAAAAAGATAAAGAAAAATACAAATGTACATGTATATGGTTTAAGAATAAACAAGATTATAAATTGAAAGATTAACCATGATTTACTGACTTTTTCCAGTTAAGTTTTGACTTATAATCGTCGATCATTATGACAATTGAATTCTTAAAATAGTGGTAAACGTAAAAACTCAGTATTAAATTAAATAGCGCATAAAACACACACAAAAAAAGAAAAGAAAACAATATTCATAAAATCTGTATTTTTTTTATTAAAATAGAAATTACATTTATTGTATAATAAACAATTATGCTAAACATGATCAACATGGTAATTTAACAAGTGTCATATTGTTACTTAGTGTGAACAGATACCTTAAGAGGGGGTCCTCGTCAATAGCAATAACATAATAAGGGACAATTACACAAGTATGGTGTTGATCATGCGTTACACATATGGATTATAAATAATTGTATACATGTATATCCGTTGCTATTAATAACCACGATCATAAAGAAATAACAAGTAATATTCTAATTTCTAGCATGCCGATCAAAGTTATAAATAATGAACAATGTCTTTCGTCCGTTCATTCAAAAGTGATATACAATTCTGGTAAAACCCAATGAACCATTGAAAAGTTTATAAGAATATCTTGTCATCATATATCTACTAGTTCATCTGCACCTGCTGTTTGGACGCCCTTTGATGCTTTGCATCAATGCTTTTCTTGTACATGTGCTGGAATAACCATGATAAACCACCGGAATCTTCCACTCTGAACTCTAATTAACCTCTGGTTTATTCAATGAATGAAAATAGGATCATTTTGGCACTACCAATCCTTTCCCTCGCTTGATTTCGAAGCTGCATGGACGCGTGTTTACAGATAGATCTAAATAAATTTGTATTAGACTGCAATTTCTCAACACTGAAAAATGTAAGTAGATCTAGAGTTTTTTACTTTAATCTTTTAAATAAACCCTTCTAATATAGCAATGTATTTAAACCTGCACGGAATTAGTGTTTTAAAACCTGTTATACTATCCACGTGACCAGGTCATGTGATTAATACAAAATGGCGGATTGGTAAAGGAAAATACTTTGATGTTTTCAGGTAAACAAGCCAGAATGAATTTGATTTTTGTAATGAAATTAAAACCATTTAATTCTATCAGTGTTTATCAGCTTAAAATATGATATGTTTATAGTTTTACATCTGAATTTATTGTGAAATTGCAAGTTAGTAAAAACTGACAAGCTACAATTAGCACTGAAGTGTTAAGCTCATACAATCTGTTCTGAGTATAAATAGGTAATTATGATTGATTATGAGTTATTTGCAAAATTCTGCTTTGTTACTAAACTTTTTAACAGTTACACCACTCATTGCAGTAGAGTGTATACGAAACTTTGTGTAAATTTAATTTGAAGTGTAACTTCGCATTAAACACAAATTACTTTACCCGACTGCAAAAATTGTTTTTATTTCATTTCAGACTAATTGGGAGAGCATTGTTCGCCGTGTTATGTCTCACACTTTGCCTCAGGAAGTTGCCCTAGAATACAACTGGGTTGGAAAAGGCTCGAAAAAACCATTCGAAAAACTTAGACTTAAAAAAGTCATATTAGGTTTGTATTTTTACTTTTTCAAAGGTGATTTCACCGGTGCTAGAAAATTATTTTACACCGTGGGTGTAAGATGTGACTCTTGTGTTGTAAATGATCATCATAACTCTATTTGTATTTTGACAGAATTATGCCCCTTTTTAACTTAAAAATTTTAGGTTAAAATTTTTAATTATGTCAAATATCTCTGTTACTATTAAATCTATTGACTTGTAATTTAAAATATTTCTTTACTATCAAAGTCTTATCCCCTTAGCTCTATTTGCATTTTGACAGATTTATGTGCGTTTTTACTAGTAAATTATAATAAGTAGTGTATATTGAAATAAAATCAGTAAACTGTATAAATTTCAGATGCTGTAAGAGGAAGAAGACAGGGGTTTACTAACAATGAAATCGAGAAGACAATGAAGGAGTGGCTAAGATATGCCAAGGATAGGGAAGGCGGGCGGAGGAAGAGATTGACTAAAAAGTTGCAACAACAAAGAGAAGAAAATGAAAATGATATGTGAACAACATTTAGTAATAAATTGTAGTAATTAGTATATATTTTGTTCTTTTATGAAAACAAGGCATTGGGCCAACAAAGGGCCAATGTTTATTGTAGGAAACCAGTCAGTGGGCCAACGGGGGGCCAACAAGAAGAAGGGAAACCAGTTGTTGGGCCAACAGAGGGCCAACGATAGGAAGGAAACCCAGTCATTGGGCCAATGGAGGGCCAACGATAAGAGTAGGAAAGCAGTCGTTGGGCCAACCATATACCAACCGTTGGCCCAACGTTGCCCCAATTAGCAAATTGACATTGGGCCAACGTTGGCATTATGTGTTGGGCCAACAAAGCAAATGTAATTGGCCCAACGTTGGGCCAACTACTGTCTGCTATCTGGGAGGAACGGGTTTGAGAGGGTTTTAGTAAGCTTATAGCTTCCATTACAATCTATTAGTAAAATCGAATCTGACTTAAGTTTATATCTTCTAAATTATAGCATTTTTCGGAATTCCTTTAATCAGAATGATCAGAAAATGATCAGAGATTTTCCTTTATTCATTTCAACAATACACATAAAAAGGTGCTATGAAAATTACAAATTTTAATAAAAAAGTATTAAGAAACACACCTACAAAGTTATACATGCACACTAGTATAAAAAGAATTGATTACGTCATATTGCATAGAATGGAAGACATCTTTTAAAAAACGTTTTTTCGGAAAAAAATAGATTAGATACCAATCAAAAGTTTTTAATATACAGTCTATTTCATGATTTTAATGATTAGAAGATATTTCTGAAGATGTTAAGAAAGACACACGCAACAGTCGTGATCACAGCGAACGTGGACATGGGCTCAATGGTGGCTGCGTTACAAAGGTTTGACGTACAGGCGCATATACTAACATCGTCTTTTTCCTCGCATTCGTCCTTCTTTACAAACGGTAGACAAGTTCTCACGACGGCTGAAAACAAATCAAAAGAATACATTTGTCATTGTAATTTAAAGTCTCTTTGAGTCACCTTTATCACTCAATAATTAACACACACCACATGCACATTATTAAATAACGCCAGTGTAAATCATACGTTGTTTTTATTTATTTGAGCCGTGTCACGACAAAACCAACATAATGGGTTTCCGACCAGCATGGATCCAGACCAGCCTGCGCATCTGCATAATGGCCCATTATGCCTCAAAAATGCTTTTATGTCTCAAAAACTTTTTAAATTTGGTGTATTTCTATAGTATCAAATAATTTACTTATTGGCCAATTACGTGAACCATCATTTTTATCTGTTGCTTTTGGCCATAAAATATAATTATAGTGAATAAATAGTTTGTGTGAAAGACAAAATGCTACTTTGTAAACATTTTGCTACTTTCATGACAAAATATTTCATATTTATCGCTACTTTCTTCGGGTAAAATCACCTAACATTCTCTTAAACCATTATTTAAACATTATAAAAGTTCATGCAACCTTTTTTTGTTTTTAGAAGTAAACATTATTTGTTCCAGAGGCATAATGCGCCTTTAATGGAACTTCTGTCTACTTCTTTATGCATGCAAATCAAACTTACCCCCATCTGTTTACTTCTTTATGAATGCAAATCAAACATACCCACTTCCTGTTTGCAAATCAAACTTACCCCAATCTGTTTACTTCTTTATGAATGCAAATCAAACTTACCCCCTTTCTGTCTACTTCTTTATGCATTTAAATCAAACTTACCCCCATCTGTTTACTTCTTTATGAATGCAAATCAAACTTACCCCCTTCCTGTTTGCAAATCAAACTTACCCCCATCTGTTTATTTCTTTATGAATGCAAATAAAACTTACCCCCTTTCTGTTTACTTCTTTATGAATGCAAATCAAACTTACCCCCTTCCTGTTTACTTCTTTATGAGTGCAAATCAAACTTACCCCCATTTGTTTTCGTCTTCAAACATGAACCACTACAGGTGTCCTTGGCCACGCCATCAGACTTGAACTCATCATTACACCCTAAGGCGCACTGGTAACATTCCAGGCCGGATACATGGTAGACTGAAAAAAAATAAATATAAAAATTCACAAAATTACAACATATAACTTCAAACCTTAAAACCTTATAAAAGATAACCAATGAACTTCCAACGTTTACCCCACGTGATCTTCTAATCTAGATTGGTATTTCAGTTAAGTATCCAGTCATCCACTCCCAAACCCCAATAAGAATTAGACGAAATAAAATTAATATCGTAATTATAGCCTCGTTTTCTATTATCCGAGTTAAAAAAAATAAAACCGCATCAAGCCACTATTTGTGTACTTATTTTACTTTGTCTAGGTTTCCTAGGGTTTCAAGAGTCCAAATAAATCGATATCATGTCCATATTGTACTCAAAATCTTGATACAGTGAAAGGTTACCCGTTTTCTTTTGCTCCTGTATGAAAAACTATAAACTATGAACTATATACTATTAACTATAAACTATGAACATGTTTCAAATGTATACGTGCAAAAGTTAAAAGTGATATTGTTATATTAGAACAGCATTTGAAAGCGAAATTGTGTAAGTATAGAATTCAATGTTGATTTTAATCTAATTTAAAGACTCATAGTGATTTTGAATCTTTGAATAACAAGATTGGGGTGCCATTTTCATTGTCATCAGTAGAATAATTCATAGGTGGTTTCTATTTTTTTATGTACCTTTAGATTCAGTGGTGTTTTTCTTCTTTCTAATAGCAAGATTTAAAAGTCATTATATAAGTACTCAGGGGTTACTTTTATTGTAGAATATGCAAAATTCAGTGGTGATTTTTTTTATTTTAGTAAGCACAAAATTCATAAGTGATTTTTATTGTATTATGTACAAAATTGAGAGGTGATTTTGTTATTGCATTAGCATGTGCAAATTTCAGAGGTGATTTAATTAAGTGTTTTACAATGTACTAAATAAATCCTGTATTTTTAGAAAAACTTAAATATCCTGTATGTATTTATAAGTCCACGTTATGGGGTGATTTGTATTGTATTATGTACAAAATTCCGAGATGATTTATCAGTACAAAATCTAGTGGTGATACAAAACTTCTTCTGTGTAGACGACAAGAACCAGCAAATAAAAGCTCTTGTCGTAACATTGATCCACATTGTCATACAACAATGTCATTCCACAATATGAGAAATAGTAATTAATGTAATGGATTTTCTGGTACTCGGCTTTGCAGACAGAATAGACGAGCAAATACCCAGTGAAATTTACGTAATTTCAGAAATAGTAATTAATGTAATGGCTTTTCTGGTACTCGGCTCTGCAGTCAGAATAGAAAAAATACCCAGGGAAATTTACGTTAAACAAGCCATTATGCATGTATATAGTGATATACATGTATCATTTTGTAGAAATTTGGACAAGGATTTCATTGCATAAAAAACAATTTGAGAATATTAGGAATTCTATACCTATCAATGAAAACTTTACTGTCAGTTGAAGTGAGTTGTATTCTACTTAAACAAAACACAGTATTCTACTTAAACAAAACACAGTATTGTACTAAAACAAACTCAGTTATTTACTTAAACAAACACAGTTTTCTACTTAAACAAACACAATAATCTTCTTTAAACACGGTATATACTTATACAAACACAGCATTCTACTTAAACAAAACACAGTATTCTACTTAAAAAAACTCAGTTATTTACTTAAACAAACACAGTTTTCTACTTAAACAAACACAATAATCTTCTTTAAACACGGTATATACTTATACAAACACAACATTCTACTTAAACAAAACACAGTATTCTACTTAAACAAACTCAATTATTTACTTAAACAAACACAGTTTTCTACTTAAACAAACACAATAATTTTCTTTAAACACAATAATTTTCTTTAAACACAGTATTATACTTATACAAACACAGTATTCTACTAAAACAAACACTTTTATATTTCTACTGAAACAAAACACAGTATTCTACTTGAACAAACACAGTATTGTACTTGAACTAACACAGTATTCTACTTTAGCGAACACAGTGTTCTATTTAAACAAACACAGTTTTCTACTTAAACGTTATTTGTATTCCACTTCAACAAACAAAGTATTCAACTTAAAAAAAACAAAGTATTCTACTAAAACAAACAAAGTATTCTACTTAAACAAACACAGTATTCTACATAAACAAACACAGTATTCGACTTAAGCAAATACAGTGTTCTACTTCAGCAAACATTCTACTTAGCAGACACAGTATTTTACACTCGTAGAATAGTATTATAATACATGATCAACTAAATGACCGACCGACTAACTGGGGCGGGGGGGGGGCGGTGTTGTTGTTTTTTGTTGCTGTTATTGTTTTTTTTTTTTCTTGTTTTTTTTTTTAATTTGATTATTTACCACTTAATTATTACTAATTCATTTACACATACACATCTAAATTAAAATGAATATGATGAATATAAGTACGGCAAAAACCAAATCTCTATTAAACAGTACACGTCAATAAAATAATGTTCTATTCTGTTCAATTTAACAGTGCCATATTGCCCATAGGTGAACGTCGCGTGGCCATGACTTACACTATACCCCCGTTCCCTCTCTACAACCCAAAACCTTTAAACATCATCATAACATCTTAAGAATTGACAAAAAATAAATAAATGCTTTGTTTGAACAATAATTTATTAGTCATATTTTTTTATTTTTTTCTTTTTTTTTCATAAAATTCATTTTAGTCAATACTAATGATGTTTGGATGATGTTTAAGAGTTTTGGGTTGTAGAGGGGGGAACGGGGATATAGTGAAAGTCATGGCCACGCGACGTTCACCTATGATATTGCCTTGCTTTACGAGTACGTATAACTTCTTTAATATATGACCAATTAATCCGTAGTTAAAAAAACAACATCTTAAGACAGGCGCAGATATACACACGTACGCACGCTCGCGCGCACTCCCACACACAAAAGAACAACAACAAAAACACCCCATTACTTATTAATTATACTCATGCTCAGGTTATGCGTAAGCAATATCGACTTTTCCCATGTGTTGTATTTATTTCCAGTGATAGTCGATTCCGCACAATAATTTTACTGTTATCGTAGAAACGATTATTGTTTAATATCAAGATATTCTAAAGAGTTTGTATATTTATTTTGATTGATTGTTGTTGTTTTTTTTTTTCTAGTTGGTCGGTTGCTTGCTTGCTTGGTGTGTGTGTGTGTGTGTGTATGGGTTTGGTTGGTTGGTTGTTTTGCTTGCTTGATTGATTGATTGTTGGTTAGATGGTTGTTCGGTCGGACGGTCGGTTGGCAGGTCGGTCGGTCGGTTGGTTGGGTGGGTGGTGGGTAGTTGCCTGGCTTGCTGGATTAAATGATCATTTCAATTAGGAGCATACTATACACGTTTGTGTTATTGCGGTATTTGTAATGTATGTTTTACTTGTTAATGTATACACATTGTGCTTTAGGATGAACATGTTAGTAAGTCAGTGTTTGACAGTTATTACCGTTTGAATAAATGACCTTGAAATACTTTCGCATGGCTGCTATTTTTATGCAAAACAAAGTACATCGACCATGGACGTGAACTTGTTATTATTAAGAAATTATTAAGAAATGGTTAGAATATCAAACAAAAATTAGCGCAACAAAGATTGGCTTAAGTACTTGATATAATATAATAAGTCCGAGTGGGAGCATTAAGGAAAAATAGCTTCATAATGTTTTCAGGACTAAACTAGGCAGTAAAACTATTTTTTTAATAATATCAACTACTAAAGGCAATCTTTGGTTCACTACATTTTTTTCTTTAATATAAAAGTATATAAATAAATAAAAAAAGTCTGATTTGGAGCATCCTGTGCGCGATGACCTAGTACCTTCAGTACCATTGATACTTTTCCGGATTATTTATTACAATAGGAGATCTAATTTCCTTTTTCCAAATAGAATATACATGAAGAAAAGTAACAAATATTTGTAACATATGTTAAATATTTTGACTTGATTTTGATCAGCTAGTATAAGGCTATAGGCTGCCGGTACAGACTTGAATAACTGGCTAAAGGGTAACTGTTTACGGTCTGTTATAACAGCCGAAGTTTCATTCTTTTTCTTGCATATCAAATCTTAATCATATTTCGGAAAGAAATTACGAAAACTGATATTTTCATTAAGCATTTTTTCGTATGGTAGCGAATGAATTTACAACTTCATTCATTATGGAAAAGTAACGACATTCTATGCAATTCATTCATAAAGGGCGCGCGGAAATGACGTCGTTTATAGCACGCGACTTTGTCTTACACGGATGGGGGTGTAAGACAGGTTTTCTTCTAGCATCTGTGTAAACGGTAGACAATCCTGTCTGATATGCGAGACAGGTTTTTCTAGTACCGGTGTAAACCTCAGATAATCAAGAAAATATCTGATAAGCCCCGTCTATAACTAGTAACTTCGCGGCGAGATATTGTGCTATTTTGTGTCTGGGCAATATCTCAACCAGCACGAAAATATCTCAGAACAGAAGTTAGCTTTGGTACGTCGATTTATATTGACTACTAGTATAACCTAACTGTAGTAGATTTAGCTTTGTTGAATCTCTCTTTTGACTATATCATAGTGTATGTACCTTTCTGTTGAAAATGTGTCAGGGTGAGATAGTATGCATACACATGCACAGTGCGTTAACTGGAGTGCAGAGAAAAACTTTTTTCATTTCTGCATAAATGTACAATAATCCATTAAATATTAAATATGTGCATACATCTAAAAAGAAAGTCATCATTTTATAATGTTTTTGTTGTTGAAGAAAAAATTAGTATTGAGTTACAATTGTAGTAAAGATAGTGTCAATAATTTAAATTGAGCAATGTAACATTTGATAATTTTAACTAAAACACGAACTAACTAGAGTGAAACATCATTTATTGCAATTTAATGATGACATACTGTTTTTCAAAATAACCGACCTATGGTCTACGTCTTGACCGTTTAATGTGAAACTTCATTGAATATCGTGTTGTTTCCTTGTGTCATACATCAGCAAAAACCTAAATGTTACAGCTTATGAAATTTTTGTACCGTTGACTCATAATTTCCCTTCTTGCTTCAAAGCGTTAAGTATATCGTAAACTAACATCATCAGAGATTATGACGAAGATAACATATGTTCCTATGTGTTTTTAAGAAAAAAAAATGTTCCTATGTGTTTATTTTTACAACAAAAACCTTGTTATACTAATATAAAATTATTTTGCAGAAAAAAAGAAAGAATAAAAGATAAAAAAAATAATACGATAATATCCGACGGTTTGTCTATCCATAACAAAAGGAAAAAACTTTTAACAAAGTTGTTATATATAAGTTAAAATTTGCAAACGAAAATCACATTTCACTTTGTAACCCATTTACATGTATTGCAAAAAGTCATACACAAGTGAAAAATAAAACTTATAATTTTCATAAAAATTCACATTTGCAAACAAAAATACATCCCATTTATAAAAGTTTCAAAAGACCGCAAGATTGAAAAAATAAATCTTAAAAAAAAAACAAATATCTTACCAGCAAGGGAAAACAAACAAAAGCCTAATAGCAAATTCATCTTTTAGTAAAACTGTGTAAAATCCAGATGCAAACACGTCAAACTAAGGCGAATGCTGCTCGCGAAATGATTTCTGCATTGCCCGGTTAAATATAGATCATTTTCCGGTCAGATTTTTCAAGTATAGATCACTTATGATAGTTTGGTATAAAATTCATGAATATAAATTATATATTTAACTGAATATGCTGAATTATTCACCTGAAAATCTACAAACTATCTTTAGACGTGTACAACATTGATTGCAAATAGTTTTTGGCGTTTAGAAGACACCGACACATCGCGGACATTTTATCATCGTTTACTTGTAAGGTTTATCAGAGATTGACCTTGAGTTTGTTGGAAAATGAAAAAAAAGTACATTTCGAATTATCGAAACGTAACAATTGAGAGGAACTTTTGTTCTCCGAAATCTCTCGGTTGCTGGAAAATTGGACCATTTTAATTCAACCATGTATTGTCACAATAAGTAATAATTATTTTTACAATTGAAAAGAAGCACCAGGAAAAAATTACACATACTTTCCTGCTACCATTTTATCATAATGTATCTGTAGGAACCAAATGGTACATCTGCTATTCCGAGGCTTATCAGAAAGGATGCAAAAACTTATGCTCTTGCATGGGGAGTTCTTATTACTCAAAATTCATTCTGCAGAAATATTTGTATTCTACGGAATACGGAAGCCCATTAGTGCCATTTTTTCTAAAGCGTTGGCGCACCATACTAAAAACTATATTCCGGTATATACCGGACAAGGCGCTTGAATGATTAAATGCTAAAGTCTCGTTTTTTCACCCATCAAAATAGGCTCCGATATATATGTGACACTGAGTGAAAAATGTAAGAATCGTCGAAAAAAAAAACGATATTTTTTCTACTTTGTGAACTTGATTTCTGCAAGCATCTATAGGTACTGCTCCAACACCAAAGTGAGTTGAAAAACTTTCAATCCCTGTGTCTCAGGAGTTTTATATGGAAGCCTTGGAGGGTCACTTTTGAGTTTCGACTTATAGATTTATTTTACTATTTTCTTATGACTTTTGATTTATGACTTTTGATTTTTGACTTATGGATTTTGTTATTTCCCACGTGCTTGCCATTTTAATCATAATTTCCAAGGAAAATATGGTAGAATATGACATTGATTCAGACAAGGTAAGTTCATTTACCTAAGTTTCCTGGAGGCTTATTTAAAAAATCAAAATTTGTGGGCTCATATGCAAGAACAGAATGTTATTCCTATATAAGCCTTTTAAATTGATTAAGAAAAGAAAATACTTTGCTTGCATTGCATTGCATTGCATTGGGTATCTATTTTTTATTTTTAATTTCCGGAACAGGGATATATAATCTCAAATTGACATACAGCGTATGAATCAAAAGCTTTATTTTTATATGGGTTCCAGTTTTAAATCCAAACCAGTCTCGCATTGTTGTTTGCTGTAGTTACAATCGGTTTTCACCCGTAGTTCTTCATTCTTCGTCCATCTTATATTGAATATAGACCAAATTATATGCCTTAGTTTGACAAAGAAATTTGTGGTTAAGAAGTTTCATGAAACATGGTATTTCAAAAAACAATAAATCATACAGGCTTTGAAACTTCACACACTTGTTTAGAACACGCTCTAAGTTAGAAATCTCTGAATTGCATTGTTATCAAAATTCTGCCTCTTTTTCGATGTTGAATTCATTGTTAGAATTTTCATGAAAAATGGTTCCTCAAACACTTTTTAAGCGATTCCTTTGAAACTTGGAACACATATTAAGTGTTGACATCGAAGATCAATGACCAAGTCTCGTATGAGTGGCGCACAACTGGACATACTTATGCCCATTTTTAAAGCTAAAATGTTTTGTCAGATGGTTTATGAAATATGATCCCATAAACCAGTTATGATATAATATTGAAACTTTATTCACTTGTTCAGTATCAATAACTTAGGTCACATACCAAGTACAAAGTACATTTGTATATAAACTTTTGTATACAGTTATGTATTAAGGCATTTTTTGTATTTCATTTTGTATATATATATGTATTTCATTTCAATTGAGATAACACATACTTTTAATGTTTTCAGTTTAAATTCTAGTAAAGCTACTCGTAGGAATTAAGGACGTGCTGTCGAATGGTTTCAACTACAAAGCAGTTGCAAGAGCATCAGCAGCATCAGCAATACATATTTGTCAAGTTTTCGGAGCCAGTTTAGAAGACTAAGAGGTTTTATGGCAAAACAGCGTTCGTTCCGAGTGGAAAGTAGTACAGTTTAGCAAATGCAAAATGTCCAAACACTAGTGATTTGGTTTTCTTCGTTATTGTCTATGGAAATATTCAGACATTTTTGGAATACAAGCGTTACCATTTCACACTTGTTTCAGACGCTCGATAATTTTTAAGTTTTAACCCCACCACTTATTGTGGACGCTTTATTGGAAATGCAATGTCACGTCCAGCCTCGTTTATTTTATACTGTCCATACCTCCAATATGGTACAAATCTTGTCTCGATATACAGGCCATGGTGTGACAGAGAAAAGTGTGAAAAATCATGAATTCATAATTCTGACTTTCATAATTTTCAGTATTTGCCAAAAATAAATTTTAAAACTTAAAAGAAAGGTATCGAAATCAAATTTTGCATGTTCATATAGCTTGGCGAGGCAGAAAGAAACATACTTCTTGCTATCATAGCTACATTTTAGAAAGTCCCCTTTGTTGTTGATCTTTTTCGTCTTTTTTTCATACTTAGATTTTGTTAAACTCATAATTATCTCAAAAAATGTTGGAGGCATCAACTTGAATTTACTGGCGAGACAGAGTGCATTGTGTTGTTAACAAAACTTTTTATTATAACATTTAATCGTTCTTCTAAGTTAAACATTCCTTTTTTCGACATGCTGTGGGTTGGTTGGGGTGTGTTCATTAAGAAAGACTATGATATTTCCATTACATATAAAGTCGGTTATTCTTCGAAAAAAAAACAACAAAAAAAAACAAACTAACTTGTGGACGTTATTAAATATATACATTATACAATGTATACAGTTTCTTAAAGTTAACTAGGAAGTTTTAAGCTAGAGACTGTGTTTGTTTTTTCTCTCTTTTGAACGAAATAACGCTTTGACAATGATTTTAAAAATCTTGACTTCAATATTAATACAGTCACTCTAGCGTTGCTAGTTAACCTAATCTATTCTATGATTTCAAAAGCTTCGTTAGATCACTCATGATTTTCTTAGTTTTTCATCAGTAACGTATCAACGATGTGTTGTATTGTAGACATATTGCATGTATATATGTCTTCTGTGACGTAAATACTTGATGTTTGTGTTGATGGCAGTGTTTATTTTTAGCTGTTCTATATTGTTAGCTTTTAAGTAAGGCATGTGTGCTATTTTAGAAAGAAATACCTCTGTAGTTCTTATCTCTGTTTTTAAATTAAATATAATGAAGCTCAAATTCAGTTTGTTTTGCCTATCTAATACATTTGTTTTCCCATAAGACAACAATTTTAATAAACAAATTAAAGCACGGTTGTAGCATAAAAAAATGTTTGTTGTTATCTGTTTAAACACATTTATTCCAAACAATTATTGATAATAATAATAATAATAAATACCACATTTATATAGCGCCCTTTTCATTAAAATGTTCAAAGGCGCTTTACATCGATAGCTCTACCAACTTGTCATGGTCAAGACCGTGAGGTAAAAACCTTTGGTAGTGTGGTCTCTAGGTAGAGGTATATTTAGGTAGTGTGTTGAGGGAGTTGGCTAGTTCCACACAGTTTACTTCTATAGTGATTGTTATTCTATTTCTACTTTGCTCATTTCAACCTCTTACTTATAGTTTTAATGGATGACTATCTCTACATAGATAAATAAATTCTCTGTAACATTTAAATACTGTTTATTCCGGTGGGAAATTGCAAGTTTATTTTGGTTATAACAAAGTTACAATAACACAATAATAAATTGTCAACAAATGAGGAAAATGTCTTTTTATCATTCAGGACCAGATTTAATATGATAATGTAAATAAGTACAAGTTTGAAGTAGAAATCACGAGAGTTTCAAGTCATATTTGTGTCAAAACCGTTTTCTAAATTTTTATTTTATACCTATAACTTTTCTTCCAACGGATAGAAAATTCCGTATTATGTTAGTTACAAATACGGAACCATATATGGAAATGCCGGATTATTTTTGACATTGGTTCCGATCTTAGCTGTGTCTTACATAGCATTAGGAACCAAAATTATAAGAGGCGTCGCCGGTTTTGCATATATTACGTATTCATCCGTCAGTCATAAATTTATTTTTTTATTTTCTGAAATTTCTTATAGCAGTGTAGTTTAATGAAAATCATTTTTACTAAAAACGAAAAGGTATATAATAAAAGTCAAATTAATGTTGTAGTAGCTTTCTGAGGCTATGTATTTTTCTACTTGCAACATTGGAAAATTGATATCTCACTCGACCTTCGGTCTCGCGAGATATCAATTTTCCATCACTGCTTGTAGCAAAATACAAAGCCTTAAAAAGCTACTACTACATATTATTCCGTACATATATCTCCTTTATTTTAATGTATTATAATGCCTAACGCTTGTACCCTCTTTAATAGTCAACACGGAAAAATAGCGTACCAGTCAACCGTGACTAACTTCAACAAGGAATTAAATAATCTATTTCAAGATGTAAAATGTTAATAAAAATTTGTAATAAAGCTACACATCTAGAAAATAGCTAAGAACTGTTTTATCTGAATAAAAAAATTCGTTATTTATCAAGAATAGTTTATTTACTTTAATACTTAATGCTGCAGACGGCATGTATAAATGAATGTCCCGAATTAAAACTTCTATACATATGATTTCACATTAACAATTGATGTTGATTCTTCACGTAAAAACGATCAACTATGATAAAAACATATGAATGCATTCAATGCAATAATTCTAATTTTTAACATCATATGACTTCAACACCACTCTCGGCTGATGTCCTCCCTTGCGTTTGGTGATTGTATCACAAGTTTGCTTATTTTGCATTAATCTAAAATCAAGTAAAACTAATGTTTATACCAAGGCAAAGAGTAACAGCAAATGGCAAAAGTTATAAGTCAAAAGATAAAAGTCATAAGTAAAAAGTGATAAATCATAAGTAAAATGTCATTAGGCAAAACCTAAAAAAAAAACGCGAGAAAATAAGTCAGCATTTATTACAAAGATCAATTACTATTTTTGAAATAACAATCATATATATTCCTTTTAAATACCATAATACATCCTATAAAGTATGGTTGCTATTTGTTGCGAATGAATAAGACGTTAGAATCTAATTACACATACTTGAAATTACACGTATATCTTATATGCCACGGTACGAATTTATTCAGTACATGATATGCAATCTCGGTGGGGACAGAGCTAGCCCTGTAAGGGGTTCCGGGTTCGAATCCCGGTATGGCTGCATATCTCTCCCCCCCCCCCCCCTGTGACATGGCATAGTAGAAAGTGTCCCTGTCAGTCACGCGGGAGACCGAGGTTCTATTCCTAGTGGGGCAGCCTTTTTAGATTTTTAGATAGAAGAGATACAACCAGAAGTCGATTCATATAGTGCAGTTAATCTCGTAATACGTATGCCAAAAACAAAAAGAAATACAGCATGTATTTTACGTAAAAAGTCACAAAATTGCACATACATATATTGTGATGTAAAAACTTTACAAATTAATATTTACAGGCTGCTGAGTTGGAAATCTTTAAAAGGACAATTAACTTGTACAATAAATGTGTTTAGATTTTTCTAGCTATATTAAGATGGGAAAATATGCACGTTTTCTATTATTATAATTTGTTTACAGATATTCATTGCCTAATTAATGCTAAAAGAATCTAACAGCAAATTGCAATTATCACATTTTCAATGCTTTATATATTACAAACTAGCCGGTAAAAGCCGTCAATATTCCACAGAATGAATCAATATACTTCTAGAAAGAATTTAGCAAATTGATACAAGCCTTTTGACTTAATGTAATTTAAGTGATTTTTTAAGTTTAGTAGGATATGATAAAAAATGTTCAAATTGGTGGGGTAAAGAAACAATACCATGTGTATTTCTATCGTGTCGAGAATAGTCATGCATTTAACATGCATAGTTTATTACTAGAATGTTATTTTTTGCATCTAAACAAACAACACTTGCAAAACATGTTTAAATGAGATTACACGGATTTTTTGTTTAGACTTTCAATACATGTATATCTTTTATAAAGCCTTTTTAATGTATATGTTCTGAGTCATAATAATGCCTACAACTCCAAATCCGTACGGTAAATTTTTCTTAAATTTTGCATACAGGTGTCCTTTAGGTATACCACTAAACAATGTTGTCAATTTTACAATGCCTTATAGTGCAAATTAGAGTGTTTATAACTTAAATGATAATTTACAAATATATTTTAATTTGCTCAATATTTACAAACCAATATCTTAAAATAACCATATAATGAAGTGAAATCGTAGACTATCGTCTTTTTTATTTTAAAACATCATTTTTTGAAACTTAACCTATAGTAACCTAGTATATATCAATAACACGAACAAAATCAGTATTAGTCGTTTCAAAGCGTATTAATATTAAATCTATTCTCAAAATAAATCTTTCAACTCGCTACACAGTTGTAGTGCTTAATCAGCGTCCAATGGAATCTGTAGATATGCCTTAAGAAGGGGTGCTAATTCTATGAATTCCTCACATTGTCTTTTTGGGCGTGAAAACATGTTCTTTGCAAATATATACGTCTCTCAAGTTAACTGCATTGCCGAAGTCGTGAGTTTCATACAGACCTGGTACAAAAAACAGTGTGTCAGGTTTAACACAAATAACAGAAGAACTTTTTTGTTGCCTTATTTCATGTGCAATCCGATCAAACTCGGTTTGTAAGAGGTCCATGAAGCAAAATTTTAAGTTCTCACATTGTACTGGATGCAGATCATTAAATACACAAGTATTGCTTAAGTCTTTTGGTCGTTATTTGAGTCCAAAACCTCTAACCATGTTTATACCCATTCACAGCACAATGGATATAAAATCCTTATGGTTTAAGTTTGTCTTAACCGACCATATGTCATGGCGTAGTATACGCGTCGGCATAAGCGATGAGCTTTCCGCATCTCAATACCATCCGGATCAAGCGCTCCCATTATTTCCATGACGTCGTCTCCCTTGACGTACATGTGGTAATTCAGCATTAACCTACGCCATATTGTACGGTATTCTATGCGTTGTCCATTTGTTTGTATTTCTCTGTTTATAACATCAGACACAGTCTCAAAATGAGTATATATTCCATTACGCAATTTTAAATTTAAGCGTTTAAAAAGTCTATTCACTATACTAAATGACGTCGTAATGCCATGCTGTACCGGAAAGTACTCTATTATCAGCAGAGTTTTGTTTGTTATAGATATTGTGGGTAGGTATCTTGGCACGGTAGCTTTGGTAATGATGAACAGTATAATGATGAAGAGACAGATCAACATCAAGGTTTTCATCCTCGTTACCTTTTGTCCAGTAGTTGTGTCTGAAATAAGAGTTTATATTTTATCTAAATTTTTATACATTCATACTATATAAAATGGGTAAATCTCTTAGCTCCGATTTTTTAAGATTGATAAGTGCGAAAAAAAATACAATTAAAAAATATTTAAATGCCAGTAGGATATTTTGTTCTAACTGGTTCTATATCTACGTTTATTTTAAGTGTTCTTTTCTCAATTGTTAAAATATACAACAAAATTAGACATTGATGCTAAATGCAAATGGCGCTCGATTACAATTTTAAGTTAACTTTGTACTTGTGTGTATGAACATAGCACTTGCCGTTCTTTACTAATTCCGTGTTAGCTCAATAAAATGCTGAATTGCGATACATGTTTAATACTGTACACCATGCCATTTTAAGACGTAAAACTTGTATTCCCTGTCTATTTGTAAAACAATTATTTGTTTGTTACTCATGGACAGATTTTGTGATGAGGACAAAAAATGTATAAGCACTAATATAATAGAAATATAATACAAATAGAAGATTGTACAAAACACACAGTCACACTTGTGGAATTAAAGTCTGTGATATGTTACCACTATGGGATTATATCAAATAATATTAAATTCCCTCCTTAACACATCCTCTCCTCCATGACAAATCTAAATGAAATTATTTAAAACGTTTAAAAACATACCTGAAACCAAAGTTGCTGCTTTCAGCTTCTAGAGCACGTGTAAAATGGATTAGCCAAAAGTCATAAGACGTAAGTCACAAATCAAAAGTCACAAGTCGAAAGTCAAAAGTAAAATAGCCGTAAGTCGAAACTCAAAAGTGACCCTCCAAGGCTTCCATAGTTTTATCATATGACTAATGACTTAAGTATTATGACTGCTGTCTATTCCTTATGTCTGTATCAGATGTATAATAAGTAATTAATGGAATAATAGTTCCACGGTCTTATGCATCTGTCCTAGAATTCTGGAAATAAAGGAGGAACAATAGGAACATCTCGGCTATTATGATTGATAATCTCAGATCTGTTACATGTTATACGAATGACTTGTGTTATTCAAACTATCTCGAAATCGCGCTAACGAAGAAAAAGTGAGTCGTTTTTACCATCAACAGTTCTTATCTAAGATATTCGTGTAGCTGTAATTCTGAATTTATTGAAAACGTGAAATAAAGTAACATTACGATTGCAAGAGGCTTGCATACTAATAATTTTATTCAACCCGTTCAATAAATCTAGTATTGGATCAAGATTCATTCACTATCATTTATATACGAAAATATAGTTATCCAAATTCCAAAAACCGCTAGCAATTTCTCCTTATTGCGCCCGCCGCATTGTTGATTAATATGTTTATAGAGATACAGCGTATGGTGGCTGATTTGTGCCATTCGTGTTTTCCCCCCCGCGACCCCCGAAAATTAACAGGTCGCGAGGCGAAAACACTAATGGCACCATAGTCCTGTATAATCCACTGTCGTCTATGAGCAATTAACTGAGTCATAATTTTGTATATTTATGCCGATTTAGGGACAGGGATGGCGAGATACAAACATCATCAATTTACGACTCTCATTTCCATCATGTTAGATCGATTTGTCCCAGATGTATATCAAGTTACTTGACATGTACAATGACCGGTCATCTACAGACATTTCCAGCTATGCATGCATTGCTTCCTAATTCATATACACGGAATGATATCGCCGTGACATTAACTAATGAACATGAATGCAAGTCTTCAAATAATGCCGTCACAGTGAAATCACTTCCTTACGTGACACAAATGTACTTAAAATATGTACATGTCCGTGGCTTTGCACTTAGTATATGTCAGTGTTTATTAAGTGAAATTTTAATAATTAAAAACCTAAAAGAAAGAGATCGGTCGGGAGTAACCGTCGGTTCTTCATTGATAAATTGATCAGTTACACATGCGCACTTCGCCTCAAACTCTTAATTATTAAGAGTTCGACTAAATAAGTAAGTGGAAAAATCCCTGTCTATATGATTAAGAATGACATTTATTTTCTAAAAGATCAAGTGTGTAAAAGAAACGACTCAAAATCTCAAGTTCATGGATTGTTGTGTCTCGTGTTCCTTAATTGTCATGTCCTGTCAATTTTAAGTATATAGATAAATGCCTCAATGTCCTATATAATAAGTGGGTTAAATACGTCATAATATCGGTCTCGTCTGTCTCGCGAGACTAAAAGATCGTTAAAGTGGCGGCGCCTATCAACTTATATCTCGATAAATAAATATTGTCTTAAAACAAAACATTCACTGTTACACGGTTGATTTCAACAGAAAACCGTCACGGTGCCTTTTTTCTTAAAGGAAAAATATTGATATAAGACATACATCAAAGATATCCGTCCCTATTCCTATAAGTATTTTTTCCACTTGTAATCAATACACAATTATATAAAATAAGCAACTTTTCAAAAATAAAAATCATTATAAATTCATTTACTAACACACATCATTTATAGTTTTCTAAGTTGCTCCGTCCCAAATTTAGTGGTTCGTTTGCTTTAAAATCTAATGAGGTGTAAAAAAATACATCTTCGAAATCTCTTACAGAAATCCAAATATAATAGTTTGAAAAAAAAAACAATGAATTCTGACCCTTCTAATTAATATGTAGTATATAAAAAACGTTGCATGTTTATAGAAAATAATCTTAGAAAAAACATTGACTATTGAGTTGTCTTTTGATTATTATTATTATTAATATAATTATTATTATTATTATTATTATAATTATCATAAGTTATTATTATTATTATTATCTTATTATTATTATTATTATTATATTATTATTATTATTATTATTATTATTATTATTATTCTATTATTATTATTATTATTAGTGTTAGTATTATTATTATCATTGTTATTATTATTATTATCATCACCATTGTTATTATTATTATTATTATTATCATTATTATTATTCTCATTATTATAATTATTATCATTATTATTATTATTATTATATTACTATTATTATTATTATTATGATTATTATTATAAATAAAATAATTATGTCGTTTCATTTTGTTTAATGTTATTCTTTCTCCATCCCTGGTAGCCCAGGCTATTTACCGCATTCTTGTTTTAACCTTGTCAACTTTGTAATTTGTTATTTACCTCATATTTACATGCATTGTGTATTGAGTGAATAATATATCTTGAAGCAAAATCAAGAAAATTGTTTAAGTTACTACACAACCGATAATCAGATCCAGGCAGTTTTCGATTTCTTTTATTTTTTATTTTTTTTTTAAATTGTCCACACACATGGACATGCGCTCTTTGTTACCATTTATAAGAATAAGACAAGTCAGGGATCTATGTATTAATTAATTTGAAATTTTTATTAAATTCTAAACCGAAATGAAAGGCTATATAATCTTTAGAAGTTTTTGTGTTTTGCTAATGAAGAGATAATAATAATGAGCCGCGTCACGACAAAACCAACATAATGGGTTTGCGACCAGGATGGATCCAGACCAGCCTGTGCATCCGCGCAGTCTGATCAGGATCCATGCTGTTCGCTTACCAACTCTATTACAAGTAGAGAAACTGATAGCGAACAGCATGGATCCTGATCAGACTGTGCGGTTGCGCAGGCTGGTCTGGATCCATGCTGGTCGCAAACCCATTATGTTGGTTTTGTCATGACGCGGCTCATATCTTGATGATGTAATACGATGTCATGTGAATAGCAGTTATGAGGCATAATGGGCCTTTAAGGTAACATATACAACTAGATTATTTAATCATGCTTGTATACTTGTACTTTAATGTGATGAAAGTAGAGCAAATAATTTTTAGTTTGTCCTCGGGACAATGGCACATTAGATATACAGTCATTTAGTTTAACCTTGAACTGTTCATCGCTTCATTTTTTATTTTTTTTTTTTTTTTTTTTTTTGCAAACACTCGAGTTGTTGTAAGTGTTCATAATGGCAGTTTTTGTTTATCAGCAAAACCCTTCATATAATTTAGGTCGCAAACTTCCGTCACTGTCCGTAACAGTAAGAATAATCCTTTGATCTCCGCAAACATCTTATTTAAGGCCGTCAATCTTAGTCTTTTTCCGTTAATTCATCCTTAAAAGGCCGGTATACATCGTTGCTTTCAGTAAAATCAATCTAAAAAGTGTTTTAATGTCAAGATTGAGAGAGAAAGAAAAAGCGAATAGAACGCCTTATAAGTTGAAAATGTTGCAGGCTCGGTTGGATTGTGCTTGTTCAGGGCCGGTACTGAAAAAATGCAAGCTACCGCACATGCCCCCAAGCACCGACCTAAGCAGAATTTAACATATATCATTAAATGATTAAAATTCAAATTTACAAACCAACATTAGTGATCAAATAAAACCTTTTTTGCCGAGGAAGTAAATGATGTTTTTATAACACGTTTATAAACAAATAAAAAGACAAACAAAAGGTTTTGTGACCAAGTCTGTTGAAAAGAGAAACACCTATCCACTTTTAAAAAAAAAAAAAAACAATTCTCCCTTTTTTTCAAACTAACTATTTCTGTAACTATATCTTGGAAAAGTGCATCAACTATCTTTTAAGCATTCTTCAACAGCGTCCAGGGAGCCGTTTATAACGCGTCACTGACGAAGATCGTGAAACGAATCGTCTGCTTTACTAGTTTTAGTATAGATAGCGGACCGGTAGATTAGAGGTATTGAGAGGTTTCCTTATTGTTTTGTATTATCGGCGACAAAATTTATTTTCCACCTTAATTATTTTAATTTGACAATTATATGAAACGATTTATCTACATATAACATATTCCACCTTTATGAAGCTGAAGTGCCGCTTTAAGGTTCAATTTTCAATCGTGTTGTAATCGGTTATCCCGAAATAATAATTATTATAACAACATGAATTAACAAAATAAATAAGGACAAGAGCTTCAGAGGGCATGAAATAGATGAATATTTATCAGCCATTTCTCTGACATGTTCTATATCTTTAACGTCAATACACTTACACCCTATACCTTATATGTTTTTTTCAGGTTTTGTGCCAAAAATAGTTTGCTTTTTGGCACAATTTAAATTGATGTTCATTTTTCATGTTTTGTGAACATGTTTCGGCTGGTGTACTTTAGGCAATCTGTTTTTCTCATTTTTACAGTGGTAGTAACATATTTTTGTGTTTCTTTGTTGTGTCCGGGGAATGCGTTTTTCCCTATTGATGTTTGTTCTTGTTTTTGCTGTTCTTTGATGTTGTTCTTTTGTTGTTGTTTTTTAGCGGGGGTACCAGCTTTTGGCAATTTCAATCCAAATTTATATGTGCTTTAAACTATCTTAAATCATCTAAATATTCAAACGTTTAAAAGGTGAATGTGTTTCGTTTCTTCTATCGTTACTATATTTTTCTAAAAATGCATGCATAATTTGCAAGTTGATTTGCCGTGGCTTTTCTGCGCTGCAAAAAAATTGCCATGGCAATGTAGGGGAAAATCACACACATTTTTTTGAATTGTCTGACCAAAAAGTAATCATCATCATCATCATCATCATCATCATCATCATCATCATCATCATTTTAAGCATCAATATCATTGATTATATTGTATACCTTTATGTTATGTCATATTTATATGTGATAATATTAAAAGAATATTATTATTAATAATGATAAAAATAATAAAACTACATTAATTGTATAATACTATGCTAATATATTATATTTATATTAATAAAAATATCAATATAAAATGCTCTGCTCTGCCCTGCTATGATACACTGTGTTTTGCTACGCTACGTTTTGCTATTCTATTCTATTATGTTCTTTACTATGTTTTGCTATGCTATGCAATCCTATCCTACCCTACCCTATATCCTACCCTACCCTACCCTACCCTATATCCTATCCTATATCATATCCTATGCTATATTTTTTATATCCTATATCTTATAATATCTTATTTTATATCCTATCCTTTCCTATTTTGAAACTTGACATTTTCTTGATGTATGAACAAAATGTTTTCAACCTGTAAGTAATGAAGAAAAAGTTATATTTCGTGCATCAATTTCGTCGATCAATCTTTTAGATAGTTGTGTATCCTTGAACTGTTGATTGTTTCTAATGCAAAAAGTTCGTTTCTGATTTATACCAGACTAGTTTCTCATTCTACACACGCTGCGAATTCTCCCGATAAGTTACAAACGGTAGGTTAAAAACAAATATTTTCTACAACAATAAACAGACATAATGGCAACAGAAAATTGTGTATACTTCTTCAAAGTTCATATATAAATGTACGTCAATTTAATGCTAAAATTGCTACACTCAATTGTAGATAGCTCTGAACGCTTTCATTTCAGTAATTGAATTGGTTATGTAGTTATGCACAAAAATGCAACGCATATTAAATTTTGCATTCGATATACAAATGACCATGCTCTGATATGCCAGAATTATTTATGGTGGCTAATTTACGCCAAAGTCTTTTTTTCCTACATTAAGCCGATAATGCGAAAACACAAAGACCTTGTCACGTTTCTGTATTTTCGAAATTTCGGCACTCGTAGTGAATTAACTTTTAAATTTGACTTTTTGCCTCCTAGTAAAATGCACTTTTTCTTATTTTATTTACCTGAGAGTGAGACTAAAATAATGGAGCACCACACTAAATACCGTATTCCGGTATATGCCGGACAAGGCGCTTGAATGATAAAATGCTAAAATCTTGCCTTTTTACCCAACGGTCTTTTCACGCCGATTTTTGTATATAAATGCATGAAAAATGTCATAATCGGTGAAAAAAACGATATTTGTCTGTTTTGTGATCATAAATTTTGCAAGCGTCTAGAGGTACTGCTCCTATCCTGTAATGAGTTAAATCCTTTACTTGACGGTTAATCACATTCATTAGACGCATGGTTATACAGTCCTACGCATATATAGTATATATAGAAAAAGCTGGTCGAGTTAACACGATTTACATTAATCTCTTAAAGGCACAATATTCCACATTTATTCACGAATAAAGAGCAAACTTCAATTCAACATTCAATACATTGTATATTTATTTCATATAATATGTAACATATGAAATACAATGGAAAGGTATAGATTTTACTTATGCCTATACAATAATAATTGACCAAGGTTATCTGAAGAGCTTATAACATTAAAAATGTTTGTTAGTTTGTTAGTTGTTGTTTTTTTTGTTTTGTAAATTAGCATAAAATATAAATCGACATAGATTTTGAACAGTTTTCCGGTGAGTTTCAATTAGCATGTTTGTGGTTTTTAAGGTATGCCAGGTATAATAATAACGTTTTAAATTTTGTTTACGTAGTTCTCTAAATTTTGGACAAAGTAAAAATGATAAATAAACATCAATTAAACACGATATTCATTTTTGATCGTATAAGAAATATAATTTAAACAAATACTCTGCGTCATATGAACATGTATTTAATGTAGCGTTCTATTGGTTTATACAGAATTTATTTTAGTTCGATTGTGTAGGAAGCTATAAGTTTATAAACACACTTTCGAATCCGTTCCTGGAACCAACCAGTACTGAGCAATGAGTATAAGTTTCTTGCTCAAGAAAACAACGACTTGCCCCTGTCAGGGTTTGAACCCATGCGGTTAGCTATCATTAGATTACTAGTCCGACGCGTTAACCACTCGGCCATGCCGCCACTTAACTAGCCACCACGCCACCTAGCGTTCTATTGTCAAATCATGTGAAGATGTACAAAATTTTGTTGAAGATATTCTGAATTTTGTTTCCTGTATAAAGTCAAGATAGCTTTCCCGTGCTGTAAAATGATTAAATGTTATATAATGTTAATACTTAAGTGTTTTCATAATGGCGTTGTCATTAGCCTGCGGTCAAAGACCGAAGGCTAATATAACAGTGTAAAGCCCACTAACAAGGTCTTTATGAAAACTCTTAATTATTGACAATTTTATTGATTAACTACACATAATCTTTAAAAGTTAAGTACACCGTGAAAAAATCCTGAATGTCTGCTACTTGCCGGAAAAGCATTTTTCCCAACTTCCAAATCAAGAACGATAGCTATCAGATATTTATCATCTTAAAAAACACCAAATTCATACCTAGAAAACAGAAGAAACTGTTCAGGAGAGTGTCTCTGAGCTGCCTTAAAGATTGTTAAACTGACTACATTGTAAAACAATTCCAGAACAACTGCAAAAGAAATCGTGTTGGTGAGCAAATGCAAAATATGGAGGGTTCGCTCCAAGTCTCTAGCTCTTCCCGTTCGTGAAATATCTATTAGGAAACGAGCAGATTCGTGCTACAAATCCCTGGTAGACAAACGATTCGGTACGTAAATATAGACTGATACATCTTTGTCAGCCGAGTTCGGGTCAAAATCACGTGAATTTACTCAATCGTATTATAAACATTCTAAAAACATTAAGTGGGACCACTCTGATACATGCAAAAGTCGAGTTTTAAACCTTTACACCTTTCTAAGCCAGTGCATGTAAAGCAGCTGTTCTGTATTTAGTAAGGAATCTTCTGATTTGCCAATGGCAAGGAACCGCAACAAAACTGAAATAGATGTTGTGTTTGTAGATAGATGTCTTCAAGATTACAGAAATAGGTTGCACATAGTTTTTTTTCAAACAAAGCAGCAATATATAAAATGCAGGTATCGATAGTTCTCAACATTTTCCAACAACTGTTTTAAACAATCCATAAAGTCACAGATAATAATTCATGTGTGTATGCGTTATTTCGATGTCCATGTACCTCTTTAGAAACATAACTGGTTTTGCCTTTTCCATATGTATTTATTGTCAAAGATTAACCAAAAACAGTCGTGTTAATTTCATTTCAATTACTTTCTATTAAAAGGTTCATTCAGACCTAGCCTCAAATAGTTTCATTTTGGGCGTTATGTATTGAATCCATTTTTTATTTTTATCTTTTCCACAATCAAATTTGTCGCATCTTAATATAAATATAAATTGATGCCAAAGCCCGTGTTAAAATATATATATGAAACCAGTAATACTCATGGTTTGTAAAGCTAGAATAAATACAATTTCAATGCTAGTAAATATGAAGAACATGTCATTTTAAATGTCAAATTAATGATCAGCTATCGCTATTAGTCAAAACAATATGTTTAAAAGGCCATTGCTACTTGGATGTTCTCTTCTTGCAGTATCACTTTCCTTATCGATGCAAAGCACATCAGATGGTGAATCAGTAATTTATTGTCTAAATTGCCAAGCAGACCGGGGTGTAAACATTAGGTACATAACAACCAGAGCACAATATAGGATAAAGAATGAATGCACCATTCGGAAACAGAAGTAGACATATACAGTTTGAGCCGGAAGGTCTTCTATAGAGGTTAATGAGCCAAAAGATTTGCAGTAGCGCTATTCGAGCATACAAGTGAACATCTAATTCGGTATACAGCGTTCGTTCCTTATGTTTTCGTTGTATCAAGAAACCTGTTTCGTCCTGCTTTTTTACGAGCGAGTTCATCTGTAAATAAATGTTTTTGACTCCGTTAATGTACAGTGCAGCAGAGTCTTACAAATTAGAATTTATGTTTTCCCTGAAAGAAGGACTCGTTAGTTTGTAATTTCATTTATGGAATGCTGACGAGACGAGAAAGTTTTGACATTAAAGATAATTCGAATTTGCTAGCAACAAAAAAAACTTGTGATGAACGTGGAACTTTGGACAGTTTGTTATCTGTCGCCTATGCAACTGGTGTAAATTTACCGCCCATATACATCTTCCCAAATGATTGGATGTCTAGATCATTAATTGCAGGAGCTCAATTACAGACTTTAGATTTGGCACTAGCTGGACCTTCTACAAGGTAGAATATTTTATCCGGGACCAGAAGCTAACCAATTTCAATTGTTTTAAATTAAAAGTAGACAATTGAATGTTCTCTTTTGCAAAATATAATGTTTAATTGACCCTGCTCGACACAGATATGTTATAGCAAATCACTTTAATAGGAAATGAATAGTTAAGATTTAAAGACAATGTAACCTTAAATCGTGTTTGAGTAGTCGGTTTTCAATATTCAGGCATACTGCACTTTAGTGTATAAAGTTTATTAGGACATAATAATGATATATTAGGTAATTGTTAACGCAAAATACGAAATGTTTTGATCATCGTGACTGAGTCGAGTCATACATATATATATACTAAGCAGGTCATTTAAAACTTCCTGAACTTGCACAGTGTTCAAAGTTTGGATTAATATTAGTCGAGTTTACACGATAAACAAAATTCCTTGAAAAAAAAATGAATGTGGTATTAGGATTTTGTTTGTTTTCACTAACTGGTAATGTATAATATTATTTTATGTCCTGGTAAATTAATAATGCTGCATTTGAACATTTTATTGTATGATCGATGATAGCTCAGGTTGTCTCAATAATAATTCCTAAAAAAACATCATTTTTTGTTCCTTTAGACATTGCACATAGGAGTTTATAACGTTAAAATAATACGGTTTTTAGAGGATGTTAGATGTTCATCACAGGAGGAAAGTACAGTTAAATGAAAGATCATTTTTTTTCAAAAATGTACCAAAATATAATCAAATCAAAATTTTGGCTTCAATACAAAATTCCATATCAGTACTTCTAGTAACTTCCAAAAAAAAAAGCAACAAAAGCATCGAATTGCTTAGATAATAGGTCAATGAGTATTTTTTAAAAAAAAAGAAACTGTAACTGGGCACCAAGAAGTAAGCTTTAAAGACATAGAAATATAAAAATATCTGGTACATGATAAGAACGCCAACAAAATAAAGTGAAGAAATGGTATAATGTTATAATTTTGCAAATTTTTATCAGATTTTTTCAAAAATAAATAATAATTAAAAAACAACAATAAACAATATAATGATATGTTTTAGTAAAACATCCAGAAATAACAAGTATTTTATTGCTTAAAAAATCATTTAAATAGATTCGTTTGTAATTTGCGACGCATCGAAAATCTTTTTTTATTAAACGCTCTTATTGGATGGATCAACTCTTATTAATTTATACTCTTTTTAATTTAAGTAAAGTGAATCGTAACCATTGTAGCCTCGATTTCACTTTCAGCGTCGAAAAATTTATATCAAATTTATGGACATCACTTTTCCTTTTTCATTTTTTTTTATCTCTTATTATGTATGCAACGTCTGAAACTGTAAGATAAAAATGTAATATTGTTTTTACTATTCATAAAATTCTAGACTAGATAATTATCAAATCATTCTTTAAATAGGGTATTGGTCCATATTCCTGTCCTAGAGAACATACATTTATAAATTGATAAAAATAGCAACAGAAAGCCATGTCTATTTTTTCCGTATTCTGATTTATTTCTTCGTGAGTGAATGTGTGAATGAGAACAAAGAATGGAAAGACACGCACGAACCGACATACGAACATTTTGGATTATGGGCATTACATTTGATCTGAATATGGCTATTGTCTTTATAAAACAGTTAATGCGGTTACTATGTTATGAACGAGTTGCAGGTTCAGTTTGATTGAGTCTGCTCTAATGGACAGTACTTAAAAGTGCACCCACCAGAACCGGATTGAGTAGAATTCAAAACAGCGAAATTGTGAATTAAGAAACATCCGCAGATGTGTTTGTACGGCGATTATCCTTAAACCTTTGATTAACGAATAAAAAGCGGCATATAGTCGGTCCCCGAGTAAAAGTTTCGAAACTAAATAAAATGGAATTTGGTGTGGCCAGAATTCCTGCATACCACAGATAAGTTGTCAAAAGACCACTTTAAAATGAAGGCCACATATTTTCAAGGTGATCATACAGTATTCAAGTCAGGACTATTAGAACCACCTTACAAAAATATTTATTGTAATATAAATACGCGAACCACTCAAGTAGAAAAAGCGAAATAGAAAGAACTAATAGCACCACAAACACAATAATAAAGCATTGGATACTTGTCCCAACGAACGGAGAAAATTAACAAATCGGCGGACAGACAAACCAATGTAAGTTATATTATTGATTTGATAAATTATCGACTTCAATTTGTTTGTACTTATCTATAACGCAACCGGAAACACATAGTTAAATGGAGACCTTTCAAGATGATCTGCATTGTCACTGACATGCATTCTTACTAACCGGATAATACAACACGTCAATGATAACAAAATAGTGGTCCCTGAATATTTTATCTCATATGGTTTTATCTCACAAGTGCAACACTTCCTTTACTGAACATACGAGATCTCCACCTTCATGATAAACAACAATTTAACTTCATTAGGGCCAAATGTATTGAAAATGTCACTGTTTGATTTTCGACGGAGACGAAAATTTGATTTTCCACGGGGTCTAAACATATTTTAAACAAATAACTGCAGCTTCTTAGTTTGTTAACCTCTGAACTCAAAAGAATAAAACTTCCTTATGTTAGAATGGCACAATCCGTACATTCTTGATGCTTTAAACTTCTAATAACAACAACTTTATTAAGCCATTATAACAAGCATGTGAGCATACAGTGAATAATACAGACAAAAATACTTTATGAGATCACGTGGCAGAATGTTTGCTTGTTTTAATATATCTGAAAATAATCACCATTTTATCGATAAAAGTATCAGTATAGCTAATTTAGCAAAATTGTCATAACCTGATTACGTCATGAGTCTTCACAGAAGTAGAACATGTAAACATCAATGAAGTAGAAATTTGCACAATTATTGTATACACGTGAAAAAAGAGTTCTGTGTAATAGAAAGAGCACCGAAACACGAGGCTATCTGATTTGTACGAGCGGGCGAGGGAGCGAGCCCCCGGGTATAACTTAGATTGCCGATTGTTTTCATGTTCTTTCTCTTGTGTATCATAGTCTTTCTCTTGTGTATCATAGTCTAATAACAAAGACAAAAAAACAAATGAACGAGCATCTGAATGTTATGTTTCTGTCGTTTTCCCTTTCTCTGCCTTTTACAATATGTAAACCCTAGCAAAAATGAACCAACAGATGGGCATAGTCTTGAGTGCGGATAACTGATACCTGCACTCCAGTTATCGCACTGAGCATGTATATGTATACGATTTAACTCTGACACATTTTCAACAGAAAGGTCCCAATGCATGCCATGATAATTGTAGAGAAAAAAAGGATTCGTAATGTACTACATGGCCCCATTGACAAACAAGTGTAAAATATTAAGGAAAATGGCATGACCTACATTTAACATGGGCAAAATAGAGTAGTCATGAAAAAAGGGCTTGACCTATGGTTAACAACTAAAGGCTTTATCTACTTATATTTAACATGGAAAAATAGACTAGAAAATGTGAAGTTTAATATCGTCACGTCTCAGTAACTTCCAACAAAGCCCTTTCTGGTCATGAAAAGGACAAATAACTTTTACGCTTTGAAAAGACCAAGTATCGTAACGCTTTCATCTACGGGAAGTAATATTCTTACTGGCTATTGCTAAAAAGAGCACTAGCATTATTATAAGTTCTTCATAAACATTAATTTTGAAATTTTGCACGGCAAACAAACATGTGTTTGTAAAAGTAACGTTGCTTCTTGGTTAACAACTCTCATTAGTATTTAACTTCAATAAGCGTTTAGTCAATTAATGTTTTTATGTTACCCAAAGAACGTCAACCGCCTAAATTCCGGCCCGCTTTCCCACCAATGCTGTGAACCGGCAAGTATAACATTTTTCTGTGAGAAGGGGTTTTTATTCTGTGTTGTTTTTTCTTTGGGGATAATCTTTTTTAATTTAGTTTTTAGTGTACTTTTATAGGTTTTACAGAAAGTTAATGATACTAGTTAATTTTTATTTCGTTTCCAATTTAGCACTTGTTTCTTTACGTTATGCGCATCTAACATGCTTCAAAACCATAAATTACACTTTATTAAACTCAAATATGTACTTCCTAAAAAATTAAATATTTTTTCTCGGGCAAAATGAAAACTGTTTTCATTTCATTGGAGTGTCTCTCTTTCAATAATTCTTATAAAATATCAAACCTCCTCTAGGCTCAAAAATTAAATCTAACACTTCAATACAAATCCGCGTATACATCTTTTGCATTACAGTAATTCCAAAAATTATCAATTAATAGCATTTACAATGTAGTCCTATAAAACATTCAATATCATCATATCATTTTTGTGATTTTAACAGTAAAATGTTAAACTTAAATAATATTATAGTTTTAGAGTATTTTCCTTGATATCCATTATTAACCCTGTGGTGGCATATTTCTGCCACCAGATAATCTGATTACTAACTAGTTAATTAAGAGGTTAACTAGTTACGTAACAATTAACCTCTTAATATTAAGCTGGTAAAATAATAAAAAGATGGCAGTTGTAGGCACTAACATGCATTTTTTTCCCGTTATGATCTTTTCTTTATTGAACAAATTAACTGGTTACGTAACTAGTGCGTGCGTGCGTGCGTGCGTGCGTGCGTGCGTGTGTGTGTGTGTGTGTGTGTGTGTGTGTGTGCGTTTATTTATACTCGCCACCGGTTGCCCATATTGGCGAGTCATCCAGAAGAGTATTAGTAATTTTTTTGGGAGATTAATGCAATTACAGATACAGAAAGATCGCAGCCCCAATTCCAGAAGCTTCTCCTGGTTCTTTACCATGCCAAGCGGTTAAGCACCCATACACGGGACCTCGATTTAAAGTCTCATCCGAAAGACTGATTTATAGTAATTTTAGTTGGCCAGGTTGGGAATCGAACCCATAATGTCGAGATTACAAGTCTCGCGCTCTAACCGATTAAGCTATGCGGGCGGGTTAGGTTGTTTATTTTTTATGCGTTTATTTAAGGTCGCCGCCGGAAAGCCCATATGGGCGACCGTACACTCAAGTCGGGCCATCCTAGAGCGTCCCGCCGAGATTTTTTCGTCGATTTTTCCAGCTTTTATTGGTGGAGGAAGACCCCAGGTGCCCCTCCGGTCATTATTTCAGGCACGAGCGGGAACCTGGGTAGAACCACCGACCTTCCGTAAGCCAGCTGGATGGCTTCCTAACATGAAAGATTTCGACCCGAGTGAGGATCGAACCTTCAGCGGTGAGGGACCTGTGATCTCAAGTCAGCGACCTTAACCACTCGACCACGGAGGCCCCTTTTAGGTTGTATACGACACTTAAGTGAAATTATATACATGTATAAAATTATAAATTATGCGTATAAAACAACATCGAAGAATAATATGTAAAATATGTCCTGCAAAAAATATTTGTGCATATTATATGTACTCATTAAAATATATGCATTCATTTCTTATTGAAAATTTTGAATTAGACTTTATAGAAAATAATTTTTTTATTACCTCCCTTTATTTACATGAACTGTTAAATTCGGTAAAATCTTTATAAATAATGTTTTTTGGAGCTTACAAAAATGATAAATCTTAATTTGAGCATCATATTTATGATATAAAACCATTAAAAATGTGTTACAAGATATTTAACATAACGTTAATAATGTTCCCAATATCTGTTTGGTTTTCAGCATACATTGTTTCTGGCATGGAATGCTATCTCTGCGCAACAGGATGCAATGATGAATTCAAGGCTGCTGGTGTTTCCAAGATTACTTGCACTGGTTCGTGCACGAAGACTAAAAAAGACGGGAGTAAGTTTGATTTGCACATAGTAATAGAGAGAAATAAGAATCCCTGAGGAAAACCCAACACGGCAAAATTAAAAATGTTGCAGGCTCAGTTTGATTGAGCCTGTTTCATAAACGGCACTGGTAAGTGCAAACTACCGTCAACGCCCCTGGCACAGGTTTAAGCAGAAGTCAACAATAAACATGAACTGGTACAATTTTTTATATGGCGATTATCACGGAACCTTAAATGTGACACGTCAGTGTCATTCCAAGAAAGCGGCATATGGCACCCAAGTAAAAACAAGAAAACAATGGACGCAACTTAATAAAATTACATTTTGAAAGGGGATCAGAGAAAACATTGAAAGTCAATTTGTGATACTTATTGCTAACTGGACTTTTATCGGATGTTATCACATTAAACGGTATATGAATGAGGAGTTTCTGCACTGACGTGTCAAAACTTTTGCGCACATTTGATAAGGCTAAATATCCTTAAATTTGCCAAAAACATTCATTTCTAAACGGATCTTTTGTTGTTGAGTGGGTAACGCGTTGTACTAGTAATCTAAAGATGGCTGGCTGCAGGGGTTCAAGCCCAAAAGGGGGCAAGCCGATATTTCCTTGGGCAAGAAACCTAATACTTAGTGCTTAGTACTTGTTAATTCCAGGGATGGATTTGACTGTGTTTAATTAAGATAAAAGACTCAAAACAATCCAACTAAAATAAATTCTGTCTCAATTAAAATATGTTGACCGTTATCTAAGGAGTTTTTATAGAAACCCTTTGTGTGAAATGTCACCCTTTACTTGATTCAATATCATTATCATTAAAGCTAACATATATAATTCATGTTACTATTTTTTACGGATAAAGCTAAAGATGACACATATTTTTACTATAGTCAGAATGAAATTTAATTAACTGTCATTAACGTTTTACAGAAGTCACTAGAAGCTGTCTACCAGTAATAAAGAAGGACGAATGCGAGGAAAAAGACGGTGTCAGTGTATGCGTCTGTACGTCAAACCTGTGTAACGGAGCGTCAATTGAAACCATGTCCACCTTTGCTGTCATCACGACCTTCGCATGCGTCTTTCTAAATACCTTCAAAAATATCTTCTAATATTGTTAATAGGAACTATATCCTGTATACCAAACGACTTGATAGCTGTTTTTTTTTTCTTCTTAAAAAATCTAACGTCACCCCTTACTTTTGCAATAATGATTCATTTACTGTACTCATATAATTATTATAATTATTAAAACATTTGTAAAAGTATACACTGAGTATTGGTTAATCTATATACTTTTCCATTAAATGTTATAATTTTCGTTTCTAAAAGGCATTGTGCATATTCACATTGCCTCCCTTAAGTGCTAATAAGAATTTTCATTTAAACAAGCACTGAACTGCGACGTCATTTTCATTCAAAGTATGACGTTAACGTATGACTGAGTCCCAACGTTTGCCGTACAACGTTACTGTATTGTCAGTGTGTTATACGAGGGGTGATCAAAAATAAACCGGACTGGGATGGCCAATTGAAGAATTTTCAACCTATTATGATCACTTATTGTTATATATCACACTTAATTGGAAAACAATACCTGTAATCCAATGTTATACCGAATCTGATAACGCAAATAGCTTGTCCGTAACAGCATATTTGAAAACCTTGGTAACGCACACCGGGCTCAAAATTTCGGGCCAAAATCGATCCAAAACGTAGCTAGCCCTTTGCGCTTACATTAGGCGCTTTATGATGCGTATATTTTTCAATATCGCTCATTTAGATTTTAAAATACGCTAAAACGTCATGAGGCATATTTTTGACATTGTCAGAAAAATAACTTCATTTAAAAGCCATATTCATATTTGAAATCACAATTAAAACGTCACTTGTTAAAGAAATACTCGCGTTAAAACGCGTCGGAACATCTCGAAAATCGATCAATAAGAAAATTTTATCAAAAGTAAGCCAAGAAACTGTTTAAAATGCAGAATAAGGTAATGACTATCACGGGAAAAGCCCCTGGACGCCACATCATAGCTTTTTATTAGCATATAAACAATAAAGAAAGTGCAATATAGAAATGGAAAACAAGAAAGGGACAGGCAGAAAGGACGTTGGTGACGTCAATCGTCGAGACGTTGAAAAATGACAATCGATTGACTGTGGACAGTGTCCACTATGTTCTTCAGTAGCTACGGACTGTGCAGTCAACTCTAAGGATTTTAAAATGATAATTGTTATTATATTAATTACATGTATTGTATTCTTAGTTTACAATCGTATAAATTATTTACGTATAGGTCTTATGGAGAAATTGTGTGAGCAATTTAACAGTCACGTTTCGAAATCGGCTATGCGTTTTATTTATTGAAAAATAATGGCAGTTTTATTGTAAGTTGTGTTATTCTTCTATTTACTCGTATGTTTGATACATTATCATTCAGAAATATTATATTTATTAGTTTATTATCCAGCAATGAAGTTACAGACTGAAAGAATGGAATTTTGCGTCATTACAGGAGCTCTTTATCATCATCCATTCTATTACAATACAATATGGTACCGACTTGTACAGAGATATATAAATAAGCAGTGGATCCGCCGCCATCAACAACATGTGGCCTACTTCATAAATAAGTAAACAGCTGTTCCGTTAAAGACATTATTATTCTTGCATTTATAAGCCTGCGTCACATTACACTCCGATTAGGTTTGCGATGGGGTACCGATGTCTGAACGGGCTGAAATTGCCAATTTTTAAAGGTCTCCGGTCGGTAACCCTCCGGTGTCAAGTAACTGGTGGGGCACCGTACAGCTAATCGGAGAATTTTAGTGAAGAGTTATTTTCTTCCGGCATCGCCGGCTCACCGTAGCAGACACGGTAAAATACCCTTCGATACCCGGCCGGACACCTTTTGTTATCGGTTACATACCGGTTAAAATTTTCACCTCCTAGGTGCCAAATATTCTCCCAGTTTCCGAGCGGTATAAGAGCGGTATATGAGCGGTGACAGAAGGCGTCTCGACAGGTTACTTACCAGGGCCCGGATGGACAAAGTACGTTGCACGAATGGTCCTAAGGTGTCCGTAAGTAAATACCACCATCATTCTCTCATTAGCCACTGTGCAGAGCTGAATCGGTTAAATCGGTAGACTTGTAATCTGGACATTGTGGGTTCGATTCCCGGGGTGACCAACTGAAATTACTGTGAATCTTTTGAACGAGACTTTAAAGCGAAGTCCATGTATGAGTGCTTAAACACTTGGATAGGTAAAGAAGAAGAAGATTGTTTGGTTACTGTTTGGCTCCTTGACGGTTGTCATCTTGTGTTGCTGGATAGTGTCGTGGTTGAGTTCATTGAACGCCGCCTTCCTTATTTATCTTGTTTTCATATTTTTCTGAAATTGCGGCATCTTGCTATCTGTATCTTCACGCCCGTTTAACTCACACCGAGTGAAAAATGTCCATCGGTAAAAATGTTGTGAGCAACTTCCGTTCCTCGTTGTGAGCACCCATCTATGACGAGTGACACGATAATCAAGGTGAGTTTTTCATAGTTTTTGAAGATTACAGACATTTATGTAAAATTATCGGAATGCAGTTAGCTAGCGATGTGTTTTCCGAGTATGCACATGTAAAGATATTGCCTGTTGGTGGACAATTTGATGGAAATACCGTGCGTCGCAGTCACTCGGGGTAGCTGGAAAACTGGAGACAACTTCTCTTTGGACCTAATTTAACATTGAAAACGTCGATTCTGGTGACGTTTTGTGCATTCTAACCTAACACAGATGCCCACAAGTCTTCAGCGTAAATTATTATCTGAAAGTCTTCGTAGAAACGAAGATATACCCTTTTTGCTTTAATCCTCGTTGTGAGCACCATAACCTCGTTGTGAGCAATACAAGCGCAGTGCTTGTCTGGTTTTAATATGTAATTCAAATGGCAAGAATACAATTTTCAATCTACCAAAAGCAATCAAAACGTTTTTGTACAATAGTTTTTCTTTGCAATAGTTCTTCTTTTTCTTTTTTTGAAAATTATTCTTCATATTCACAAGTCATAACTAATCAGTGGAGGTAAATCAGGTATTTTATTTCGTATACTCTAGTGTGGCACGAGTGAACATCACGGGGTGTTTATGAATATTTCAACAATTTCACAATCTGTGTGATACACACATACATGTGTTTATCCTGAGCTGAAGACTGACCAAGTTATGTAAAACAAGAACTATCACGGTAAGTTGACAATGCCCCTGAAGTGGTGCTTTGTCCTTTGATTTATGGACCAGATAGATTATTTGTTTTTGGACAATTAGATCTTCAATGTGAAGGTAATTCAAGGTCAAGGTGAAATAAATATAGGTCAGTTGGAAGGTCTTGTCCAAAGGGGCATTGTGTCCAAATATGAATTAATTCCACTTACTTATAAAGAAGTTATGACCAATGTTAAAGTTTTTGGATGTTCTAGAAGGTCATTCACGGTACAAGGTAAAAAAAATACAGATCAGTTTGAAGGTCTTGCCTAAAGGGGTGTTGTTTCAAAATATGAGTAGAATCCGTATACTAATAAGGAAGTTATGACCAATTTTTAAGTTTTTGGACAATTTGACCTTCAAGGTGAAGGTCATTCAGGGGTCAAGGTCAAAAGAATATAGGATAGTTGAAAGGCCTTGTCCAAAGATGTGTTGTGCCTAAACATTATGCCAGGACATTATGGCCAATCTTAAATGTTTTTGGACAATTTGACCTTCAAGGTAAAGGCCATTCAGGGGTCAAGGTAAAAAATACAGGTCCGTAGGAAGGTGCTAAGGGATGTTGTGTTCAAATATGAATCAAATCCGTTTACTTATAAGGAAGTTATGGCCAATAATAAAGTTTTCGGACAGATTGACGGACTGACAGACGAACAGTTCAAAACAAATATGCCTCCCTTTGGGGTATGCACAACGTCTTGCAAAGAAATGCTGCTGTGCAAAAACGTTTTAATTGCTGTGGTAGATTGAAAATTATATTTTCACCATCTGAATTACATATTAAAACCATACACGCACTGCGCTTGTCTTGCTCACAACGAGGTTATGGTGCTCACAACGAGGATTAAAGCAAAAAAGGGTATATCTTCGTTTCTATGAAGACTTTCAGATAATAATTTACGCTGAAGACTTGTGGGCATCTGTTTTATGTTAGAATGCACAAAACGTCACCAGAATCGACGTTTTCAATGTTAAATTAGGTCCAAAGAGAAGTTGTCTCCAGTTTTCCAGCTACCCCGAGTGACTGCGTCGCACGGTATTTCCATCAAATTGTCCACCAACAGGCAATATCTTTACATGTGCATACTCGGAAAACACATCGCTAGCTAACTGCATTTCGATATTTTTACATAAATGTCTGTAATCTTCAAAAATTATGAAAAACTCACCTTGTTGATCGTGTCACACGTCAAAGATGGGTGCTCACAACGAGGAACGGAAGTTGCTCACAACATTTTTACCGATGGACATTTTTCACTCGTTGTGAGTTAAACGGGCGTGATCTTGCGCTGTCCTCCGAAATCTAAAACGGTTAAATCTGGAGGACACGCCTATACGGGCAACCGATGGCGAGTATTAAGAAACTCAATTACACACACATATTCTCTCAGTTTTCACACAAGTCAGATGTTTCTTAAAGTTTTCAAGTTTCATTTACAATCTTTTAAGGAAAACTTTGATTTCAGAGTGTAATATACCATTTAAAACAGAAAGCAAAGAAGGGGTTGGGGAGAAGTCAGATGGGAAGAAGGCAAGGAAAATGCCAGCAAAAGACGGGGTGTGAATAACGGCCGGAAAATGGGATAGCATGCCATACGAATACCGTTCTATAGCCGACCGGATATTGCACGTATACTTTACCGTCACAGTACAATTGTTGCAAACAGGCCAGATAACGGAAGGCAATTGGACATTTATCGTACGGTAGTCTGTCGGTTACCTTTAGAATATCGACCGGTGTCCAGAAAGAAGATGCTTAGGGTTTTCACCGGGTGACCGGGCGAGTACCCTTCGGAAATCGTCCGAATACCTAATGGACTACAGAGGGAGAATGACCGCCCACTTCTTCCCGGACATGATTCAAATGTTCCTCTCCGATCTCAACTTATCAACGGTGTCCCACCGATCCCTCTATATCGACATATCAGCCTCGTTACCGCCCAATGGGCGGGGTCCGCTCGGGACGGATATTCCGATCTGAACCCGACAGATATTTAGATTGAGGCAAGAGTTTTTTTCTGTTTTTCTTTTCTAAACACAATATACGCGACGTTATCTTAGCGATAAATAAAGGTTTTCAGACTTCATCAAGCGCAGATTTTGTGTGACAACATGTTTTCTTGCATAGCAGACTGGCCTTTCCGTGAGTTTTACCGATACGGGAAATTTCATCTGCTATGGGGGTGCCAGATCAGTCGCGTGTCATACAACAATGTCATTTTAGCGCATTTTATGAATGAACAGCTTTAAAATGACGTCATTTTAGAAGGGAACTATGGCTTAGGATGACGTTATTTCGCCGTTGTTATTAAAGTTGTGAATTCATACGCTTCTGCAAGAAAATAGTTATTTTTGAAATGACTTTAATTTCCATGAATAAATATCTTATTTAGGTAAAACCATTTTAAATATGAAATAATATGGCAAACTATGCAAGAAAAAATATCTGACATATGTTTCCGGTTCGGATCGGAATATCCGTATCTCGGGTTTCCGTACCTTAAGTTAACCTGGATTTAGATGTGGAGATTGTCCCAATGAATAAAAAAAATAGAAACAAAATGGAAGATATGAAGATGTATCGTTTCATGTATATTTGCTTGTGCTTGTAGTCAGGTTGGTTTAGCTGTTGACTATGAATGCAATGATCTCCTGGCAATTACATACTGACTTAAAAATTAAATTATCTTAATCCTAATTCGAAAGCAAATTTACATGTGTAAAATGATAAATCAATGAAAAGATTACAAATAAAAAAATTCTCACGGCCTGTCTAATAAGGAATAGAAAACAAATTTAGGAGTTTCAAGACAATTTCTATTTCATTTTTAAAAATCATTACCTTTCGTAGTTTTTTTACTTATCTGAAAAGTTATATTTTTACAAAACAAAAGTGGAGATACATATGTATTTATTGCAGGTTAAGAGTTATAGTTGCCCGGTTAAGTGAAGTATAACATAGTTAGCACGAATATTTCGTGCTCGCCGGTCATGGTATGGATACGTCAATTGAAAGACGGGTAGAATCGCCACTCGAGGACTTCGCATTATATTGAACCCATCGCATCCCAGCCGCTCACCCTGAAGCAATGCTTTTATTTAAGGGTATAAAGCTATATCATGTGAAATATTTTTATAAAATTTATCAACAGTAAAATTATATTGGTTTGATTATTATATGGTTATATGGTTGATTCCCGAGAATGTTGTACCATAGAATGTCTCTGTTATTTAACACACATGAATAATGTATGATTTATTGCCATTTTTATTTCATACAAGCATTTTGGCAGTATTCTTTTTTAAAATCCAAACAATATTTTTGTATCAGATATATAGCTTTATACACTTTAAGCCATATTTCGCATCCATTGATTGGTTGTTAGCGAAAAAGTGTTTGTTTTGTTTGAATCTACTTGTAAATAATCAAAATAATAGTTTATTCCGCAGGTTGTGAGCTTTCAAGATTGCATCTCCAGAGACCATAAACCATGGATTCATTAAACTTACAGAAATAACAGTTATTATTTGTAGCGATATTGAAACAATGCGGAGGCCATTATCCTACTTTAGTGTTGTTGTTTATTCTGTCCAAGACTGAAGGTTTAATAACTCTTATTAGGTGATTATTAATTTATTTTCCGTTAAGCAGAGCGTGTTAGATAACAAAACATTTCTGTGACAGTTTGTTTCCCGGGCACACAATCGATAAACAAAATTCCGGTAGAGTTATTCTTCTGTGTCTGTGACAAACTGTTGGTGTCTGAAACTGCTATCTTTCAGATGTCAGATGAAGTATTATGACTATCAGTTATATATATCCATTATAAAACCGCCAAATCCATACCTAGAAACGTTGCCCAGAAAGAAGGAAATCTTAAGAAGGAAATCTTCAGGTTATTGTCATCGGGACAATGATTAGCTGACTTTAAAGATGCTGTCAAACTACATTATAGACCATATACGACTAAAGTCAATGACCGGGAAAAAGGGGAAAAATTATCGTGTTCAGGCATGTGACTTGCTGACTGCGGGTTGTATTTAAAGGAACACTTGTGAAATCAAAAGGCCTAAGAACATAAAATTGGAAGTTCTGGCATATGGCAACTGGGGCACTAAAAATGAAAATAATGCAATAGATGATAGTAAACTACATTCAGACAAAAGTATTTTTGAGTTATTTCTTGCCAAATTTGAATGAAAAGTATCGTGAGAAATTGATGGGAACTTTTGCACTCGAGTTATTGGTATAGACCTGCATCAAATTAGTGGACAAAATAGAGAAAATAAGAATCCCTAAAGAATGCTCAACACGGCAAAATTGAAAATGTTGCAGGGCTCGGTTTGATTGAGCCTGTTCATGGACGGTACTGTCAAGTGCAATCTACCGTCCACGCCCCCTTGCACCGGCTTAAGCAGAATTCAACATTTAAACATGGTGATTATAGACCTACATTAAATTAAGGATAAATCTCGCAAAAATACTTCCAGTCTCATCATGTCAACAACCCCGTCAGTGGAGTCCTTTAATAAGTCGCTCTACTATCATTAATTATAAGCATCCCACTGAAAACAAGCCAATATCACCAAGGATATATTTTTGATACTGTTTTATCTTTCATAATTGACAATCTGTATCGTAGTATATCAACAAAAGAGCATTTACAGGGAGCATCTATATTTAAAAGAAAACAAAATATTCCCCATTTTTCAATTGTAGAAAGCTATGTACAAACTATGCTCCCTTCGCAGCTCAGTGAATACAAACTCGTAAGAAAGTGAGCGATAGTGAAACATTAGACCGATTCACGGGAAAAAAATGTTGCAACAAACCTGTTTCCAGATCAGTTCCGTGTGCCAGAGTATGCTTCTCTTCAAACTATTATGCATTAAAATTTTTGTATTTAAATTAATACAGTTTGGATATATTACTCCTGTACTCTTTATAGGAATAAAGAAAATTTAGAGGAGGAGGTGGTATTATGCATTAAAATTTTTGATTTTATTTTTTATTATTCAATTTTATTTTAATTTTTATTTTGCTTTTATTTCTTAAGGTACACTTTAATGTCGCAAGTTCTTCAAATTGGCATTCACGTTGTACTTGTTAAAAAAGCAGGTTCTGATGAGTATAGGTTTGCAGTTGACTATAGGAAATTAAATAAGATAAGCAAACCTCAGGCATATCCCTTACCACGCCTGTCAGATATCTTTGATGCAATTGGGGAATCAAATTCCCAGTTTTTTTCCATCTCTTGACCTTGGTAAAGCATTTTGGCAAGCACCTTTAGAGCAAGACAGTAGGGAGAAAGCTTCATTCATTTGTGCAGAAGGAATATTTTCTTTTAGAAAAATGCCATTTGGATTATCAGGGGCTCCAGCTACTTTTCAGTCGCTTTTAATGAAAGTTCTTAGTGGTATCTCATGGAAATTTGTTCTCTGTTATGTAGATGATGTTATCATTTTCTCAGCCACATTCAAAGAACATCTCAGTCATTTAAATGAAGTGTTTAGTCGATTAAGACAAGCTGGTCTGAAACTGTCTCCAGGTAAATGTTATTTTGCACAGAAAAAATTGCATTACTTAGGGCATGTAATAAGTAAAGAGGGAATACAAGCAGATCCCAGAAAAATTGAAAAGGTTCAAAAATTTATGTGCTCCAACAAATCAAAAAAGGGGTAAAAAGCTTATTAGGTCTGACAAATTACTATAAAAAATTATTAAAGGTTACAGTAAGATTTGTGCTCCATTGTTTCAATTGTTACAGAAAAATTCTAAATTTGAATGGACTGATGATTGTCAAAAATCTCTTGATACATTGAAAAATGCTTTGTGCTCAGCACCAATTTTTGCATTTCCAGATATGAACAAACCATTTATATTAACTTGTGACGCATCTCGGTCCGGTCTTGGTTATATTTTAGGACAACTAGATAGAAATGGTAAGGAAACGGGTCATTGAATATAGTGGTCGTGCTTTGCAGGCTGCTGAGAAAAATTACACAGTATCAGAAATTGAATGTTTAGCAATAGTGTCTGGTGTAAAGGCATTTAGTGCTTATTTGTCAACAGACATTCCATTTACAATCATAACAGATCATCAAGCACTAAAAGTATTAAACTCTATAACAACTTCTCAGAATGGTAGAATAGCTAGATGGGCATTATTTTTACAAGGTTTTAAGTACACAGTACACTACAGAAAAGGTGAGTTGAATAATGCAGATGCTTTATCTAGACTTGTTCCTGATACATCTGATAAACAACAAATTTCACTAGTTACTATATCAAATGATGCAGAAAAAGACAGTTCTGTCACTGATGAACCATCAGGAGTAGATGTCCGTACCTACAGGCATACTGAAAAGGAGGTAAGAACAGTTTTAAAACATACATATATTTCGGACAGTAAATATTTAGAAAACAACATTCGAATATACTGGATCCTCTTCAGTGCTAGAAGGATACAAACTGGCACAGAGACAAAAGATGAATCACCAGATGACACCGGTAAGTTGATATTGATGCAGAAAAACTACCCAGATTTTGTTAATATTTACAAATATTTGAGTGAAGGTGAATTACCTAAAGATGAAAAGCTGATGAGAAAAACAATGTATGACAAAGAGTTTTATGAAATTGTGGATGATGTTCTCATACACAAGTATCAAAATAGAGGTAAGAAAAAACCTACAGAAGATAAGTTCATAATACAAACTGCACTTCCAAAGAAACTTAGGGTGAAGGTCATGCAAGAATATCATGATCACAATGGTCACTTTGGAGTCAAAAAGAACTTTTACTGAAATTCAAAAATAATATTATTGGGCCACATATGTACCAGCAAATACTAGATTTTGTGAAATCATGTGACATATGTCAAAGAGCAAAACATACTACACATCAGGTAAGTACTCCTCTTAATCCTTTACCTGTAGTAAATGTATTTGAAAGAATGCACCTAGATATCATAGGGCCACTTCACAAAACAACAGATGGATTTGAATATATACCTGTCTGTGTAGACAGTTTCTCAAGGTGGGTAGAGGCATTTGCATTAACTAACCAATCCGCTGCAGAAATAGCAAGGGTGTTGCATAATGAAATATTTTGTCGTTATGGGGCACCAGTGTCTATTGTTACAGATAGAGGACAAAATTTCCTCTCCAAACTCATAAATGCAGTATGTGAAATTTACAATGTCACAAGACACCGGCACAGCTAGTTACAATCCAAAGACAAATGGATGTTGTGAAAGGCAAAATGCCACAATTATCCAGGACATTACGTATGTATATTGATAAAGATCAAAAGAACTGGAAACATGTTTTTACCAATAGTATTGCAAGCCCTTAGGTCATCACCAAACATTGAAAACTTCAGGGTTTAGCCCCTATAAAATGATGTTTGGAGGTTGAAATGAGACTCCCTATGGATGTGAATCTAATACCTAAGAGAAAACATTAGGAACGGAAGCTAAAACAACATATACAATCTTTGTTGCAAAGACTAAAGGTAATACATAATATTGCAAAACAAAACACTGAAAACAACTCAGCAAGAATCTAAGGTAAGGCATGATTTAAAAGCTCAACCTCTGATTTCAGACGTTTAGAGCAAGTATTATTGAAAATTAACAACATACTCCAGGTCTTACATCTAAACTAGAGTATAAATGGAAAGGTCCTTATTACATAAGACAAAAAGTATCTCCAGATACATACAAAATTGCAGAAAGTAATACACATCAACTTCATAGAGCACCAGTAAATGCAAAAGACTTAAAAAGGTACAATGATCCAGATAACTTTAGGTTTCAAAGTGATGATGAGCAAATAATTGATGAACAATCCAGTTCGACTGACCATAATGATCAGTTAAATAACTCGGACCAAGGTAATGTAACAAATAACAATGACATTGAAAATAATCAAGATGACCAAACACAAACCCCAAGAAATCAGGTAAGTGACCAAAATAAACAATTAAATGTTTCAAGGGAAAAATCTCCTACACCAACTACTTCAAACAATAATGATGGGGTATGGTACAAAGCAAATAGAATTTTGAAACTAAGAATAAGAAATGGTATGAAAGAATACCTTATTGAATGGAGCAACAAAAAGTATAAGCCTACTTGGCAAACAGATGAAAATGTTAGTGAAGAACTGAAACGTTTATTTCTATGGTTCGATACACTAAAAGTGGAAAGAAAAGAAAAAGACAGTACAGATATTTCAATACATAAGTAATACATGTACTTAGGTTCAAACCCTATTGAGTTTGTTATGTTCTTAGACACTTATAGTATTTTCAAGTTCTTCAGGTTGTTGACTTGTGTACTTGGCACATGGTATTTAAATTCTTTTTCTTGAATATAGTTCAGGTCCGTATTATAAGATGGCAAAAATTAGTGCAGGAAGGTTAGGATCACTATCTTTTGAACTGAATATGACTGTATATGTGATGACTGAATGTGTGCATTGAATGAATGGTCTTTTTCTCTTTTTACTTCAAATATTTAGTTCAAAGGTTAGGCAGATAAAACTGATCACTTTGTTTGTCCCTTTGGTGATTCTTTTCATTTCCTTGTATTCTAGTTGCTTCTATTGTCCTGATGCTGACCTTGAGCATGATACTATGTAGTCCATCGGTGTCTGGAAAGAAGGTCTCTGACTTGCAACGTTTGAATTATGGGGTTGTATTTGAACCAGTGGATAACTTGCAGTTGGCAGAAGAGTCATGGATTCATACATTTGAAATTATATTACCAAAAACAGTTAATTTGTTCAGTATTTTTGGTTGTAAAAGAAACAAAAAGTTTTGTGATTTAGTAAATTAATCAAATCCGACAGAGTACGGAAGTTATGATAAATGGTACAATTGCTACCATTAATAAATTGTTGCCTGAAAAGAAAATTTCAATTAAAAGTAGAAGTAAGCGTGCCATTTTACCTTTTATTGGAAGTCTCTCAAGATCAATATTTGGCACAGCTACAGTAAAAGATGTAGAGATGCTAGCTAGACATATCAATTCATTAAATAAAATATCAAGCAATCTGATTAAGTCTGTAGAACAACATGAAGATGATCTTAGTTCTTAACATGAAAGCTACTGATGAAGAATGAATAATATTGTTAAAGGATTGGAAGAAAATCATTTGGCTATTGAACATATTCAAACTCAATTGTTTGAATCATTTGATAATTTAGAAGAAATCATTTACAACAATGAGTGCATTCATTTCTAAGCAAATTACAAAATCTAGACAGCTTGAAACACTTTTCAATGAACTTTTAGGAATGGTATTTATGCTTTAATTGATGGTAAGGTATCTCCTCACTTAATTACCTTTGAAAAACAATGTCAAGCACACTGAATGATATTCAGAACATTCTTGACAAAAAGTTCATAGGATTCCACTTAGTATATACAGACCAGCACTTATTCTACCATTATGCTAGGACATTTTAATGCTAGAAAAAGGTTCTACTCTATATGTTTCTGTAAAATTTCCCATTTCACCAATTTTAAAGCCATTAATGTTATATAAGATAACTTCATTTCCAGTTCCAGTAAATGATACTTCAAATCATGCAACACAAATACTAGATTTACCTGATCATATTGCTATTACTTATGATCTACAATATTACACAACTTTTTGGAAATCTGGAGCTTCAAAAATGCAAGTTTAATAAAATTGTGCAGTGTGATTTTTAATAAAATTCTAATGCCTGCTATTAAGAAATCTTGTGAATTCTCCTTGTTTAAAAAATGACAAAATTTTTAATCAAAGAAAATTGCAATTTTTAGATTTTTGCTGAATCATATTTTCTAATGATGTTGTTCTGCTATCTAAAGATTCTATATTAGTTTATAATGTTGATGTCCTTGAATATGATTGTAAAACTGGAAAGAAAATGGTTAAAGGTTGCAAGTTTTGTACCATGAATGTGCCATGTGATTGTTCAGTTTTCTACAAGTCATACATTTTTTCCCTGCAAGATTGACAGACTGCTATGAAAATACTTCAGCAAAATTACATCCTGTAAATCTTGCATTGCTACAACAATTTTTTAATGATAGTTCTTTGAAAGATATAGATAGTAATTTATTATTTGAAAATCCAATGGCTATAAATGTTCCAAAATTTGAAATTTACAAATCACACTATGAATAAAATTTTAGCAGATGACAGCAAAAGCTCATCTTAACTTACAAAAAAATGGCACAATCAGCAAAAGAAAACTCACTTATTTATCAATCTCTCACAGATTCCTTACTGTCAGGAAACATTGCTTTGGGATGATAATATTATTTCAACCAATGACATTATTTTATATGTCACAGCATCTGTTTGCAGCATTTTCTCTGATTGCTTTCATAGTAACAGCATGTAAGCTTAGAAAAGTATTAATTATTGTATCTACATTACAAATCACTTGTACCAAACAGGTTAAAGCTTCAACTGTTCCATCATTAGTTTTATGTAACTTCTCAACAAGCTACAACAAATGACATGTATTTTTGGGAGAAACTAAATTTAAGAAAATGAGCACTGGATCATATCCCTTAATGTCATAATCATAATTCTTCTTGTTTTTGTAATGATAAATACATGTAAAGTGTCAAGGAACAGTACTAAAATAGTGGTTGAAATCACTAAATGGAAAACATTCTGTACAAGTACCACTTAAAACTCTAACTTTATGTCCTACCTACTGGCAAATAAAGGCACCTAAAAAAAACATTGACCAAATAACAATCAGAGGTATGTGGACTCCAATTGTTACATTTGACTGGGTGATTTTGAAATAAAGAATAAGCTAACAAATCAACCATTACAGATAGAATCAAATTACAGGGTAAATTATTTTGTGTCAAGAAAATTAAGACATATTATGTCTACTACTTATTGTGCCTATTTCTTTATTCAACATGACAAATTGTTCATGCCTTTACAAACTTAGTAATACCTTTACAAACTTGGTAATACATGTTTATACCCATTGCTTTATAATAGTTAGTATAGATAGCACCACCTCAGACAAATAAATTGTATATATTGTTTTAGTATATATATGTGAATATTAATTTGTATTTTCATGAATTATCTTACAATTAAGACAAACTTTGACAAGATGAAAAGAAATAAATCAAATTGATGTCATATATTTTTATGTTTTGCATGGTGTATTGATTTTTGTACATATGTATATGTTTTCTTTTTATAAAAAAAAAACACAAACAAAAAAACAAACAAAAACTGTTGAGATACTTATATGCAATATGCATGAGAATATAAATGGTATTTAATGACAGTTAAAAAAAATGCATTTATTTGGTTATTGTTGTAAATATATGCTTTTGTTTTGTACTTTATGTAGAAAAATACTGATCTAATGCTTAATGCATTTACTTACTTAAATACATAGAATGCTTGATGTATTTAAATTAATACAGTTTGGATATATTACTCCTGTACTCTTTATAGGAATAAAGAAAATTTAGAGGAGGAGGTGGTATTATGCATTAAAATTTTTGATTTTATTTTTTATTATTCAATTTTATTTTAATTTTTATTTTGCTTTTATTTCTTAAGGTACACTTTAATGTCGGTAATATGTTATAACAGAAGGCATAAGAACAAATACAGATAGGAAGATCTAAGTTAACCAATCTACGGTAATCGCTTTAACAAGATAATTAATCCTATTTCAGACCTTTCGATAGTAAATGTTACAAAAGAAATTTTAACACTATCAGTAACCATAAGCTGATTTGTCTTGAACTTACAGGGTTTCAGTTAATACTTTTATTAACAAGTAAACATTGTTTCATTGGGTGATTCCAAATTTCGTTACACGAAATTAAAATTGATTGGTTAAAATTACCTAAGGGAATTAAGGGTCACATGATGTACAGTAAAATTGATTGGTCTATTATTGTTATGGAAGTTGTTGTTCTAAAGTCCTTTCCTCTGAAGAGCCATAGATTGTATGACTCTGGATTGAAATAGTTTAAAAAATAGTTTGAAAATAAATTGAGGAAAAAGGACATCTTTTTGTATTTTAGGTAAGTCAAATATTTTAAGTTAATGTTAAGAGAATGTTGTACTTTGTAATTTTTGGGTGTTATAACTTATGTTCTGACTTAAATGTATATGTTATATATTATTTGTGGTATTCCACTAAGAAAGATTAACATTAAAATATAAAACGGAACATTGTGTTGAGATTCAATCCACCTTCAGTAGAACTATAAATTTAGCGCATAATAAAACTTTCAAAGTAAAAAAAATCATTCCCAAAGGGCGAAAGGCGAAGACACAATGATTGGCTAATTTATCGTGTCTTCAACATTCAGGTCGATAACACGACACGAAATCTCGATAAGTTGGCCAATTACATGTATCGCCTTTTGATGTGATGATGAAATATGTAAATTTCTACACCTGTGACATTAATACGAAATACGAAATGTTTTGGGGTGAAAAAAACATCTTTCACAATAAAATAACATTTCTCAACATTAACATTAAGTAATGTCAAATGTCAAACCTCAAGATGTTTTGGACGGAAAAAATATATTTCACAATAGAATGACATTTCGCAAATTAACATAAATAACTGCAAATCGGCTCTTACTTGGCAGTAATTAGTGTAGCCGCTTTCTCATGAAGAAACCAGTGCTGATAGTGAAAATTGTGATTGGCATATTTTAATTAGCCAGGTCAGGTGTTTCTAAAAAGGCTGATAACACTGTAGCAATGTGAGGATACATTCAAATTTATTACATAGATAATGCACGTGGAGCTCAACTCGCAGAGACAAATGAGAACACAGTAACTTTTTGATATCCTTTTAACTCTAAGAAAAATGTCAATTATTAATTGCTGACTGTTTTATATTTTCTAGAAAAAGTAAGCAAAACAGTATTTTGTTTCATATGACAGAAATGAATTGCATTAACAATCCTAGGTATTGTTGAAAACTCATTGTTTTACATGCCAGATTAAGTAATTGGACCCCATCCTTGTTTGTACGTGACTGCTGGGGAAAAATAATGTTATGCTTAATTAAAGAGGTGACACTTTCTATATTTTTATCTGATATCGAGTTATAAGAGCCGATTTGCAGTTATATGGGTAAGAGTTCGATAAGACTCCCTACGGTCGTCTTAATACGAACTCTTACCCATACATAGTGCCATCTGTAAAAAAACCCTCAAGGTTGTTGTTAAATTTTATCCCGCCTGTAACAATTTAAATGCATGCGTTTGAAGAACATACTATCTGAATAGACCTATAATCTTAAACATGCCCCATAGTCACCGTGTCGTAGTCGAATCGTATATATTCAACGGAAGATTTTAGACTTCATTAACATTCACATTATTCATAGTGACGTACAGCTAGTTATTAACAGCTAGGACAAAGATTTTGTCGAGTTAACACGGTAAACGAATTTATCCCCCCAAGAAAGACAAAATGAAAGTGTTATTAGGACTATGTTTATTTTCTATTGCTGGTAAGATGTATTATTATTTCTATAGAATACTTTTAACAATCCTAATAATTTAAAGATTTAAAATGCTCATTCTTCAGTCACAGAAATTTATTGAAATCTATGATATTCCCACTGAATATGTCTAATTTGAATAAACAGGTTGACAATCTTAATAATCTAAAAATATAAAATGCTCATTCTTGACTAAAATATTTTAGTCACAGAAATTAACGAAATTTTTAATAAATATGTCTAATTTGAATAAAAAAGTTGACAATCTTAATAATCTAAAAATTTAAAATGCTCATTCTTGAGTAAAATATTTTAGTCACAGAAATTAACGAAATTTTTAATTAAAAGGTATAATTTGAATAAAAAAGTTGACAATCTTAATAATCTAAAAATATAAAATGCTCATTCTTGAGTAAAATATTTTAGTCACAGAAATTAACGAAATTTTTAATGAATATGTCTAATTTGAATAAAAAAGTTGACAATCTTAATAATCTAAAAATATAAAATGCTCATTCTTGAGTAATATATTTTAGTCACAGAAATTTATTGAAATCTATGAAATTCTCACTGAACATGTCTAATTTGAATAAAAAGGTTGACAATCGTAATACCGTAAAGATAAACAAACAAACAAACAAAAATGGTTAAAGTGCCTAAGCTGATCTATGCTAGAGATGCAAATGTTGTGTTGTTAGGCTTTTGGACCTCAGTGGAGTTCCTTTAAGCCAAAAAATATTTTGCCACACGTTTTAAGTTGACCAGTGGATTGATGAAAGAAAATTTTATGTTTTTAAGCTATTTGACCTCAGTGGAGTTCATAGATCATTAGATCATAGGTCGGCCATTTTGAAAAAAACATGTAGTATAAATCTTGTTTTTTTTTTTTTTGTTTTTTTTTCATGTTTCAGTAAAAAAATTAGTGTTATATTGCTCAAATTTAAATATTAACACTATCTTAACTTTGTACTCAATTTCTTTTTCTACACACAAAAACATTAAATAAATGCTGTTTGATTTAGATAAATGCACATATTTTAATGGACTATTGTGACTGTTTGCACGTTAAAATCTACAGATGTAAACTATTTTTCACATAAACTTTTGTTGTTCATGTGTATGACTAAAATATGTCAGGTTTGACCATTTCTAACACTAGTCACATGAAAATATGCCATTAGGCGAAATTAGTGATGTTGAGTATAATACATGTTGTGTTCAGGCAAGCGTTGAACGAAAACACAAAACAGTAAGAACGCAATTAAAACAACAATAGACACATTTATAAAGAATGAGTCTTAATTTGGATGAGAATAAGACGTGACATGAATGAAATATTAAATTTGCATGATTTATAATTACGTAAAACCAACTGGCATAACACATTTACATTTAAACGTTCAAGTGTAGAAAGACAATGCCACGTTACATTTTAATGACGTTATTTAAGAAATAATATATCCCAAACTGTGATTTTATTGCCCAATAATATCACTGTTTGGAGTTCGGATGCGAGGAATTATATCACGAGGGCGTAGCCCGAGTGATATATGATGCGCATCCGAACGACAAACAGTGATGTTATCAAGCGATAAAATCACTGATTTGGATATATTATTTCGATTCTAACACGACATTAACAAATAAACGTTAAGGTACTTGATAGTTAAGCAAAATTGCGCCTGATTTATTTCCGAACTTATTTTCAGCGCGTCGGATTTTTAGTGGTTACGTCACGTGTATAATGATTACGTCACATGTCTAAATATAGACCGTCAAACTGTGCATCTGTTGCATAATTACACACACTTTTTGTTCTTCTATGTTCAATAGGGAAAATGCGGGTCGTGTTAGAATAATTGTTCTATAACGTTATTTCAAATCAACAAAAATTGATATGACAGTGTTTAGGATAAACTGTTTTAAATTTAATCAAATATATATGTTTACATAACAGACATATCATCAGAAAAAAAATCTACACGTTACATAAAAAAGTGAAATGGAATTGATATGTTCTTTAATACAGACATATACATGTACATTCATTAATCAAATTTCTCAGACAGAATTAACAATAGTACTTCTGTAATTTAATGATTCTTTTATATATTTTGCCAGATTAAATAAAACATGTTTGTTCTTTCAATTGATACATAGTAGTTCAATAAACTTTATCATGGAAGTTCTTTTATACTTGTATTTTGTCATAAACCTTTTTTTATAATTTCTAAGAAACATGGGCATGTAAATAACATTTAACATTAACGTTTGTAGGCTAAATTCAACAAAATTTGATAATACATTTAACCATTATATTGAATCCAACAAAAGCTTGTTTACCAGTTAACCATTAAAGGCCCATTATGCCTAAAAAATGATATCATTTCAATTTCTCAAAAAAGAAGCTTTTTACATATCTTGTTACACTGTTTTCATAAAATATTCATTTTCCATTTGCACATGTGAACTTTGGCTGCTTTTGTTCTTTGGCAATAAGTATAATTACAGTGAATTAGCATTTTGTATGGAAGTCAAAATACTTATACCTTCCTTCATAATCGAACCTAAAAAAAAGAATGCTGTATAAACCAATTTTTTCACTATTTATTTGGTTTTCAGTCTACCATGTTTCGGCCCTGGAATGCTACAACTGCATTGGTTGTAATGATGAATTCAAGGCTGACAATGTTTCTAAGGACACTTGCACTGGTTCGTGCATGAAGACTAAAACAGATGGGAGTAAGTTTGATTTGTATAGTAGTACATATTGTAAATAGTAGTACATTTGTGGTCCCTGACTGCGCATGAGCAGAAATACAGCAACTCGATAACGTTGGACCGTGAATCGGGCGACCCGGGTTCGATTCCCGGACGGCGAAGGTCACTTTCGTTGTGATGATCATGAAATCCGTTCTATGGGCATTCGCAATGTACTTCTGCCTGCTCTTGCATGTACAGAAGTAATCAGCTCCTTGCGAAAAGTGAAGGCAACTAGTACTGGTAAACTGCTTGACAGTCTACCCAGCAACGATGCGGAGGCTAAACTGTGCTATGGTAAATTCAATGTGGCTTACTGCCGTGATACGGACACCAAAACCACCGCTCATTGCTAAGTACTGGTTGGTTCCAATGATTCGATAGTGTACCAATCAGCTTCTGGCTTCCAACACAATCGAACTAAAATATATTCTGTATAAACTAAAAGCTGTGACTGTTATATTAGTTATTTTTACACCAGCGCCGATTACGAACTTTCAACGTGTTCTTGCTTAAAGATCGTTGTCACTGAGCCTAAATATGTTTTATTCGGATACAGCTTTAACAATTACAATTTTGACTCATATAAAGGTTTGTATAAGGAATATAAAGGGGGGAATCTGGTCTTCCATTTTACTTCGACACATCGAGAAAATCGACTAATCGAAGTTCGACTCATAAAATTTCTACTGTAAATGACAAATACATTGTTGAATAGTCAATATCAAATTACATGAAATTTCATTAACGTTTTTCAGATGTAATTAGAAACTGCCTGCCGAGCATAAAGAAGGACGAGTGCGAGGAAAAAGACGGTGTCAGCGTGTGCGTCTGTACGTCAAACCTGTGTAACGGAGCGTCAATTGAAACCATGTCCACCTTTGCTGTCATCACGACCTTCGCGTGTGTCTTTCTAAATATCTTCAGAAATATCTTCTAATACTGTTAAAAGGAACTATATCCTGTACATACAACACTTATATTAATGTTTTATTTTCTCTTTTTTTTTAAAGAAATCTGACAACACCATTTTTTTGTTATAATGATTCGATTATTATGTCGATATAGAATACATGTATAAAAGGATACAACGTACCGGTAAGACCGGTGGGGACATTACAACTTCGTGAATTACCGATTTCATCTTAGTGAATCAACAATTTAACTTATTAAATTCACGTTTTCAACATACGGAATTCACAAATTTGAAATCTTGAATTCATGAAATTGAAAACGGTGACTTCACGAAGTTGAAATAGTTAAGTTCAAAACGTGAATTCATTAATAAATTTGTGAAAATGAAATCGTTAATTCATGAAGCTGAAATCGAGAATTCGTGACGTGGAAATAGTGAAGATGAAACCGTGAATTCATGTAGATGAAATCGTGATTTCATGAAGCTGAAATCGTGAAATCTGAATGATGAAATCGTGAATTCACGAAGTTTAAATTGTGGATTCGATAAGACAAGACGTTGGCATGCCACCACAGGTCTTTCGTAGGAAACACTCTGTGTTCGAAGTTTCCACGAATAAATCCGTTTTATGTTCTACTAAAATCTAATGTTATAATATGTCTGTGCATATTAGCATTGCCCCCTTAAGTGCCTTTAAGAATTTCAATTGAACAAGCACTGCACTGTGACGCCATTTTCATTCATAGTAAGACGTTTACGTATGTTTGCCTAACAATGTTACTGTAAGCATTATGATTGCATAGAGGATATTTGTTTGTTTTACATGTAAGATCGAAATATATTTCAATGACTGGACACCAGATGCAATATTTTAACGAGTAGCGTACCCACGAGTGAAAATATTATTACTTGTGTGTTAATGGGTAAAATATAGTTCAGTCTTACTTGCAAAGGAAACAAATTTTCTATTGATTTCATGTTGTTTTTTTTTAGGATTTCAGTCATTTTTACTTGTTTTGCCGCGTTACGTCTTGCGTTCTTCTTCATGACGTCATCATGTACCAAAGTTGAATTTTAATTTTTTAAAATTTCTCGAATTTTCTTACAACGTATGCATTTAATTTACATATGGCGGATTTTATTCCTTCCTGATAATTCCATTAATTTTTTTTATGAACAATTATTTTCATCCGCATTCAAATATAGTCCGGCTACAGTGCAAATTATGAAATATAATTTCACTGTGAAAATTATGAAATATAATTTCACTTTCCTCTGCACAGTATGTAATAATATATATGTTTCTACTGTAACATGTAATTAAACCGATTTTATATCACTGAGAACTTTTTTTTAATTTAATATTTTTATACTCATGTCACAGGGTCAAAAAAAATGTGCAAGCTGACCGGAACTCGAACCCGTGACACTCCAAATACTGTTCCGCGGCTATACCGACTGGGCTATTCGGCCACCACAAAAGTCATGTTCTCTCCAGAAATATTTGAACAGTTCTGAACTGTTACTCAGAAGAACATGCAGATGTTTAGTGTTGTCCGACAACTTTGTTCTTGTCGTTATATTTCTGTGACTTCCGGTATCATTGATTGTTGAAAATAGAATAATGATAAAGCCAGCTCTGTTTTCATTGCCCTCCTGGGGGGTCTCACATTTCCAGAATTTCAGGATAGTTTCATTAGCGTGTATTGTAAGTGTGAGTAGGTGTATAACATAAAATATAATAAATAACCCTGAAATATATTGGACTTGAAGTATATTGGCTTCATGGGTTCGAGACATACTCGGGTCACGACCATGTTTCTTCATATGACATCAGTACTGGTTGGTTCCAGGATGCGGATTCGAAAGTGAATAATTTAAGCTACAAGAATTTGTTTCGCAACCGAGCTAAAATAAATATGTTTAAGCACTAAGTATATTGGACTTGACGTATTCTGGACTTGTATATATTGAACTTTCTATATAGTTTCTGATAACTCCAAAACGATTTTTGCCTATCATTTATATGTATAAGTTAAAGTTTGCATTTAAAGAGTCTACTGGCAAATGACAGACCTTCATCATGCTACATGTTTGTTCGATATTTATTATTATTTAAAATAAAACGTCTTTGTAGACTACATGTACGATGCGGGGCTTCAAAAGTTTCCAAACAGATGTTGAAAACTTAAAACCATTGCAAATAATACGATTTTTATAGTTACAGGAAATTAATTAAACTTCGAAAAATAACTTAAATTTTGCTGTTGGAAAAATATAAAGACTGCTGTTTAGCATGAGTATATGGTATATAAATTTGCAGAAAGAACATGTCTTAAACTAAAGGATAGAACGCTTTATGAATTGCTTGTTTCCTATTTTTCCTATGTAAATATATTTCTTTTGACAACAACTTTAATGAAAAGATGTTTGCAGAAATCACACAGTTTACAGCAGTTGCCACTCCCAGATACTAGACAATATCAAAGCCGCAATGCCGGCAATTTATCCAACTTCCCACATCTTAAGCAAGTGCTATACAAGAAAAGAATTGATGCAAAGCATCAAAGGGCGTCCAAGCAAGAAATGCAGCAAGTGAAGATGAACTAGTACACATATGATGACAAGATAATCTTATAAACTACCAGAAATGTATATCTCTTATGAATGAGCGGACGAAAGACATTGTTCATTATGAACTTTGATTGGCATGCTAGAGATTAGAATATTACTTGTTATTTCTTTATGATCGTGGTTATTAATAGCAACGGATATACATGTTTGCAATCATTTATAATCCATATGTGTGACGCATGATCAACACGTACCACACCTTTGTAATTGTCCCTTATTATGTTATCGCTATTAGCGAAGACCCCCTCTTAAGGTATCTGTTCACACTTTAAGTTAGTAAAAATATGACAGTGGTTATATTACCATGTTAAGCATAATTGTTTATTATACAATAATTGTAATATCTATTAATTTTAATTAAAAAAATTACAAATTTTATGAATATTGTTTTCTTTTCTTTTTTGTGTTTTATGTGCTATTTTAATACTGAGTTTTTACTACTCTTTTTTATTAAAATTGTAAAATAAATTTTAAGAATTCAATTGTCATATTGACCGACGATTATAAGTCAAAGCTTAACTGGAAAAAGTCAGTAAATTATGGGTTATCTTTCAATATATAATATTGTTTATTCTTAAACCATGTACATGTACATTTGTATTTTTCTTTATCATTTTTTAAATTATCAATCAATTGAATAATTCATAAAATCTAATTTGTAACTTTGAATAATTCCTCGGCATCTTTACTAAACACGAATAATAAATTAAATAAAATGTTTCAAAGTTGATAATGTCATTTTAATACCATAAAAATGTACCCTTTTCTCAATTATTGTACATATCACGGATTTATATTACATATAAATCCGTGTACATATTTATTGTTTTTATCTCAAATAGATAAAATGAAACATGCTATTGTTTTTTTTTCTAATTGTAACGATATCAAACATCTACTCCAAAACCGGGAGAGACCGGACAATAAACGTGTGGTACTATTCGCCGGTCACTAGTAAATCCTGGTCAAAATAGACCGAGAGAGACCGGTAATTACCGATAGGAGTGATAAATAGATATATCTATAAATAGATTTTTTGAATATTTAGGTCATCAACTGATCATTCTAGGATACATGTACAACAATAACATACCATGATAACCCACTGTGTACTACAACATGATAAATAAAAAAACCCGAAGTGCGCGATTTACTGACGGAAAAGGTTATTTCATTTGAAAATGTTTGCATTGCGAAATTCTCCAGTTCGCTAATCATTGTAACATATCGCGACATTTCATTCTTAATTAATAACAAGTAGAGATTTTGATGCTAAAGCATCAAGTCGCCGGATAGAAAATGACTGTATTATCATAAATATAAAAAAATCAGTTTAATTAATGGTTCAGGTATAAAGAAAAGAGGAACAATTTATGTTAATTAACTGTTTATTCACAATAAAACATCATATATGAAGCAAACTTGCTTAGCAATATTGTTAAGGAACTGCTATGATTATTAAGCAAGTATTTCGTACGTTAGTTTACGTAACTTATTATGATTTATGCTAAAGATTTTATTGATAGTATAGATCTCGATATTAAATTAATTAATATGTGGTAAGTATAGGACGAAGTTGTGACCTAGTAGGCCAAATTCGAATCTTTGAAAATCCCTTTTGCAGTTTTCATAAAACTATTTTTTTTGCGCTATCGAAAAAAATAAGCTATTTAGTTGAAATCAATATTCCTGTCGTTACATACGATATAGTTAATGTTTAATTGCCTTTCAGTTCGATAAAATATTAACAAAAAGATATTTTATTAGTTTTCATTATTATGTGTCGTACCGTTTTGGTAACCTGCGCGACGGAAATCGACGGAATATATAACGAAGACGACGATTACCACTATTTATTTCAATAAATGTGCCTCTTTAGCATAAATCTATTTTGTGATGTTCAACCTAAACTAAACTATTGAACATTGACAGAAAGGGCAAAATTTAACCCTTTACCAAGATAAAATGAAAAGGTTTTGAAAATTTATTTAATTCTTTAATGTACTAATCCTTTCTAATGATATAAAATATGAAACTGATTAATGAAAGATAACTATGTTATTATTTATACATTTGCATCTTATTAGCCCCCATACCGTTTTCCAACTAGTATGTCTTATCAGCAATCTGTTACTATTAATAGATTCTATAACACTAACATACAACGTGTAGTCACGTGATTCTTACAATAGAACAGGGAGAATCTGTTTATAATTAGATAAAATAATGAAATATAATAGGTGTCATAAGATATAAAACAACCAGATAATTTAAATGTGTCATTTTAAATATCATTCATGATTTATCAATCATAAAATAGCAACGCTTGACACTTAGAAAAAGTAAAAGTATCCCTAAATTCAATGACTGGTCCATAGGGATACGTTATTAATTCATTTTATGAAAATTGTAATGTTGCTTTTTAAGATGTCAATATTTGTATATTTCATTTCATTTAGCAACGTTAATTCATTTTTGAACTTTTAAGATTCTGAAAAATAATTGTGGCCCTTAATTGTTCAGTAATTGATTTGCTTTTATTTTCAGATTTTAAGGCCTTCTCCTACCATAGATATAATATTAAACTGTTACAAATATAGTCGCCGGTTACTACCGGCGACTAATCAAGCACCCTCATACCGATCGGAATGATCGGCTTTTATTATGACCGACTAAAAGGCTCGAGAAGTTGCTGTCGCCCTTTCACAAAATCTGATTTCATTCCATAAGGGCGCCGCGCTTCGGCGCGGACTTCAATTACAATATTAAACGATATCCGGACATTTCCCTCATATCTTTTTTTTCCTAAAGAATTTAAACAATAATATGTAAAAATAATTAGCTAATGCATTAAGTAAGACTGACACTTATTTAAGATCACTGAAAAAAAAACAAGGGGCGGGGGAGGAGGCAATTTTCGCCCTTCAAACAATTAAGGTGGGGGCGGGGGCAAATGTCTGCCTTTGCTAAACATACCAGTAGGCAAATGACTGCCACCGCAAAAAAGGGGAGCAAACTTCTGGGGGCACCTGATCGGTGGGGGTAGGGGGGGGGGCAAATGTCATGGAATCAACTTTGACAATAGTTATTCAATAGACACATCCGCCCCCTGTAAACCAAGCATCCGTATGACATAGAATCTCAATTAAATTATGATAAAAACGCTTATTAAATAAACTGTAGATACAGAACGTGAGGAAAATTGTCTACTTTACATTAGATAAAACTAAATATTAATGAAATAAAGATAAATAATATAAAAATCGCACACATATTAAGATATAGACTTTGGTATACAAAACATGTTAAATAAATAACGAAAGACCGGTGGGGACATTTTAATTCAAAATCGTGAATTCATGCATGCCGTCAAAATGATGGACCCGAAAATTTAGAAACCAGTCTTTCGTATAACATGGTCCGTATGTATGCAAAACATGCAGTATTAAACACAGAAAGGTAAAATCAAGTTTGTTTACTTTATATCATAATGCCCAGAAGGCATAACTTTAAATTTTATGTATTATTCATACGCACTTCACTCATAAGAAAAAAACTCTTGAGGACACATCAGTCTGTCATTCGCGGAAGATAAAAGATTTCAGTTTCTATATCACTAAGGTGATAAAATGACGACCAGATAGCTAACAGTAAAAGCTTTGTGTGAGTGTTCATAGAAGGCGCCTAGGTGAGGTAATGGGTCAAAATTTAGCAAGATCGAGATCGTCATTAGGGCAAATTTAATTCGGGAGTTGGACGGTTTCTAACACAATATTGTACCGACTTGTTCAGAGATATATAAATGAGCAGTGGATCCGCCGCCATCAACAACATGTGGAACACGTATTGGCCTACTTCATAAATAAGTAAAAAGCTGTTCCGTTAAAGACATTATTATTCTAGCAGACAGGCGTTTCCGTGAGTTTTACAGATGCCGGAAATTTCATCTGGCACGGGGGTGCCAGATGAGTCGAGTGCCAAACAACAACGTCATTTTAGCGCACTTTATGAATGAACCGCGTTAAAGTGAGGTCGTTTAAGAAGGGACATATGTGCTTAGGATGAAGTCATTTCGCCGTTGTTATTTAAGTGGTAAGTTCATACGCTATTGTAAGAAAATAGTTGTGGATGAAATGACTTTAATTTCCATAAACATATTTCATATTTAGGTAGATTTCTAAATCATTTAAATATGAAATAATATGGCAAAATATGCAAGAAAAATATCTGACATATGTTTGCGGTTCGGATCGGAATATACCGCCCATCGGCAAGCCTCGTTACCGCCCAATGGGCGGGGTTCGCTCGGGACGGATATTCCGATCTGAACCCGACATATGACAGATATTTAGATTAAGGCAAGAGTTTTTTTGTGTTTTTGTTTTTCTACACACAATATACGCGACGTTATATTAGCGATAAATAAAGGTTTTAAGACTTCATCAAGCGCAGATTTTGTATGACAGCATGTTGTCTTGCATAGCAGACTGGCCTATCCGTGAGTTTTACCGATACGGGAAATTTCATCTGCTATGGGGTGCCAGATGAGTCGCGTGTCATACAACAATGTCATTTTAGCGCATTTTATGAATGAACCGCTTAAAAATGACGTCATTTTAGAAGGGAACTATGGCTTAGGATGACGTCATTTCGCCGTTGTTATTAAAGTTGTGAATTCATACGCTATTGCAAGAAATAGTTATATGTGAAATGACTTTAATTTCCATGAATGAATACGGATCGGAAAATCCGTAACTCGGGTTTCCGTACCTTAAGTTAACCTGGGTTTAGATGTGGAGATTGTCCCAATGAATAAAAAAAACGAAACAAAATGGAAGATATAAAGATGTATCGGTTCATGTATATTTGCTTGTGCTTGTAGTCAGGTTGGTTTAGCTGTTGACTATGAATGATCTCCTGGCAATTTACCTACTGACTTAAAAATAAAATTATCTTAATCCTCATTCGAAAGCAAATTTACATGTGTATAATGATAAATCAATGAAAAGATTACAAATAAAATAATACTCACGGCATGTCTAATAAGGGAAAGAAAACAAATTTACGATTTTCAAGACAATTTCTATTTCATTTTTAAAATCATTACCATCGTAGTTTTTCCTATATGAAAGGGGTTTTTTTTACAAAACAGAAGTGAAGATACATTTTTTATGTTAACATTTTTTTATTTTTTATTGCAGGTTAAGAGTTATAGTTGTCCGGTAAAGTGAGGTATAACATAGTTTGCACGAATATTTCGTGCTCGCCGGTCATGATATGGATACAATTGAAAGGCGGATAGAATCACTACTCGAGGAATTCGCATTGTATTGAACACATCGCTGTTATTAAAGGGTATAAAGCTATCTTGTGAAAAAATTTGTAAACTTTATCAACAGTAAAATTATATTAGTTTCATTATTATATGGTTGATTCCCGAAAATGTTGTACCATAGAATGTCTTTTTTTTAACAGAATGAATAAGATAATTTTTTGCATTTTTTTTTTTCATACAAGCTTTTTGGCAGTATTTTTTAAAAAATCCAAACAAATTTTTGTGTATCAGTTTAAAAGTTTTTTTAAACTGGTTTCAGGGAAATGTCTCCCTTGATTTTATTTAATCTAAAAAAGTTTTAGTAATAAATATAAAAACCAAATTTCCCCAAGATATGGAGGCCTGGGCAGCACCCCCTGACATAAAATAAAATATTCTCAGTTGGAAAACTGATGCAATTTTTAGTTAACATTTTCTTTTTTTTAGGTTTTTTTATCCTTTTCAATCTCAAATCAATATATTATGTAAACACAAACCTGATTATTATTTACACCCAAAACAAAGAACTCTGATCATTATTTACACCCAAAACAAACACACATCATTTATCAGCCACTTATATGAAATATCTTTTCACGTATACGTCTTTTATACGAAACAAGACACCTGGCGAGCCCAAGCTCTAAACAACTTATGATCAAACAAAACAATAAAATACTACAAAACGAAGAACACCGAAATGACTATTTTTACAACTCTAAGATACCGTATAAACCACAAACATTCATCCAACAATATTAACTTCACACAATCTAATCAGCATCAGAAAACAACTTAAACTAAAGCACCCAATATTTACATATATCCTCAAAACAAAGCAGCAACTAATATAATCTTGACAATACCAAACATTCAACCAATATCAACCAATTATATCTTCACAAACAGATATAACTCAACAACCAAAACAACTAATTACAACCAATAAACCCTGATCAATAAAGATCACCACAATTATATTCAACCAACTTCAACAAACCAACAATACTGACTTCAAAACAACAAAATTCTCTTCAAAACAACAAAATTCTCTTCCCAATAAAACAAATAACCGCTACACACTATCATGCAGCGTGTCTCTCCTGACTGATGTAAAATCTCTCTCAAAAAGCGCATATTTGCTAGCTTAAACGATTTGACATTTAAACATGTATACACATTTTATACTCCCAGCAACAGGTTTATAAATGAAACTGTACATTGAAATCTGATACACTTCAGTGTATCGCTGTCACGTTGTAAAAAAACTATCTACAGTGAAACTGTATGATTATTCTGACAGCCCCCTACTCAAGAAAACACTCCACTGTTTTCAAACAAAAGGAATAATCTACAATGTCTCTTTTCAGGTATCTAGTCTACTTAGGTAATCTGCACACACGTTCTCCTTTCCTTTCACAGCTACTATTCTAAACTTATAGTTCTGTAGAAATAATGCCCATCTCATTCTGCGGCCACTTTCTACTTTACATTTCTGAATATACGTTAAAGGAGCATGGTCTGTATGCAGCTCAAATTCTTTCCCGTACAAATATTTGTTGAATTTCTTTATTCCAAATACCATTGCAAGACATTCCCTATCAATAACCGAGTAGTTTCTTTCTCTTTTCAGCAATTTCTTACTCGCGTAAGCTATTGGAAGCAGACCATCATCAAACTGTTGAAGAAGTGCAGCCCCACTCCGGTATCTGAGGCATCACATTGCAAAACAAATGACTTTGAAAAGTCTGGAAGTCGTAGTATTGGTGATCGTGTCAGTACTTGCTTCAATGTCGTAAAGGCTTTTTCATGTTCTGGTTTCCATATGATTTTATTTGGCTGTCCTTTCTTCGTAAGATCAGTCAAGGGTGAAACAATTTCTGCAAATGAAGCAATGAATTTTCTGTAGTATCCAGCTAGACCAAGAAATGATCTCAGTTGCTTCTTTGACTCTGGTCGCATAGCGTCTCTAATTTTGATCAATTTGTCATCTTCCATTTGCATTTGTCTTTTGCCAACAACATGACCGGTAAATGGTATACTTTCAAATCCAATCATACATTTAGAAGGCTTAACTGTGATCTTTTGCGTTTCGTATTCTTTCGAACAATTGTCTCAACATCTTCATGTGTCTCTCCCATGTAACCGTATGTCCAAAGCACATCGTCAACATAGTTATCAGTATCATTCACTCCGGAAAGCAACTTCCGCATCATTCTATTAAATGTTGCACCAGAATTGACCATTCCAAATGGCATCTTTCTGAATTGGTAACTACCTTCTGTTGTAGAAAATGCTGTTAGATGTCTTGATTTTGCTTCAATTGGTATTTGCCAAAAACCTTTGGTCAAATCAATTTTTGTGAAGAACTTATCTTCTTTTAGCTTTGCCATCACATCCTCAACATTACCCATTGGTTCTGTATCAAACTTTGTTACAGAGTTGAGTCGTCTGAAGTCAATACAAAAGCGGTTTGTATTATCCTTTTTCTTCACCAAAACAATTGGTGAATTATAATCAGAATTTGCTGGTTCAATGATACCACATTCAAGCATTTCCTTAATTTCATCCTCTACCGCTGTCCTTTTTGCATATGGTATCGTATATTGTCTAACACGAATTGGTGTTTTGTCAGTCAATTCAATCTAGTGAGATTCAAGATAGTGAGATTCTGTAGTTCCGGGAATATCAGTAAAAATATCCTCAAATTCTTGAAGCAACGCATTTACTTCTGATTTTTGTTCAAGTGTTAATTGATCATTAACATTAACATCTCTGTATGTCTCTTCACCCTGTGTGTCTACTAGTTCTAAAAGATTTTCATCATCAACAACCCCATTATCATCATTATTTTCGGCTTCTATTACAGCTACACTCGCACAAAGTCTATCTTCTCTTTCTTCATATTTCTTCAGAAGATTTATGTGGTACATTCCAATTCTATCACCTACTTTTACTTTGTAGTCAAACTTGTTAACTGCTTCACTTACAACAAATGGACATTTCCATTGTAACATCAGTTTATTGTGTGTTGAAGGCAGGAGCAATAAAACTTTGTCTCCTTTCTTAAGACTTCTTGGTCGTGTTTTCTTATCATAATGATGTTTATACTCTTCTTGTGAGTTGCTGAGAATCTCTCTAGCAATCTTGCATGTTTGTTCTAATCTATTTCTCAAATCTAGGACGTACTCATACGTATTTCGTGTCTCTGGTACTTCTGTCTCTGTCCATAATTCTTTTAGTGCTTGCATGGGACCTCTTACAGTTCTGCCATATAGAAGTTCAAATGGTGAGAACCCTGTACTTGACTGAGGGACTTCTCTGTATGCAAAGAGAACCGCAGACAAATATCTATCCCAATCCTTATGTCTTTCTTGGCACATTTTCTTCAACATGCTTTTTAAAATACCATTCATTCTCTCACAAAGACCATTACATTTTGGATTGTAAGGGGTAGTAAACAACTGTTTCAGTGATACAAGTCTACAAACTTCTTCCATAAGTTGTGACGTGAACTGACTACCCCTATCACTAAGTATTTCCGATGGGAAACCTACTCTTGCAAAAATATCTAACAATGCTTCGGCTATATTTTCAGTCTCAATTCTTGGTAAAGCAACAGCTTCTGGATAACGTGTAGCATAATCAACTACAGTTAATATGTACCTATTTCCCTTTTCCGATACAGGCGTTATTGGCCCTATCAAATCAACCGCAATTCTCTGGGACGGAGTATCAATAATAGGCATTTCACCTAAAGGAGCTTTCTGAAGTCTACCCCTGGGCACCGTCTTCTGACAAATGTTCACAGGAACGACAAAATCTAGTTATATCACTAGAAATACCCTGGCCAGTGAAAACTAGACTGTATCCTGTCTAAAGTTTGCTTGCGTGCAGACAAATGCCCACCCACTATAGATTCATGGAGCTAATGGCATAAATCTTTTGTGATATTTTACTAGGAACAACTATTTGTCTTTTTTCAGACTCCAAATCACCTTTCACCGTCTCAAATATTCTATACAACACATCTTTTTCTACTTCATATCTAAATTTATTACCGCTTTTTGTTTTCATGATCTTATTTTCCCTAGCATACTGCCACAAACGCTGTAACGTATTGTCATTTGATTGTTCTTCTTAAGAATATCTACCGTAATTTCATTATCTTCGACCTTTGGAACTTTAAAAGTTTCATTGCTTTCTTCTCTTTTTCTGTCTGTGCTCTAGTAACAACAGCAGCTATATTTGTTACTTCTCGGCTAACCCACTTCTCATTTGGCTTATCAAGTACACCCTGAATATGCCCAAGGCTAAGTCACAAATTGCTGACTCTAAAACCATAGCTTCTATTTTACCCTTTGATAATAAGGTGTATCAATGTCTATTTTTGCCATAAAGGTACCAACCTGGCCCGACCATCTATTGCTATCATGACACAATTTTTATTCAGCATGATCTTCTTCCACTAACTTCTTTCTAACTACTGCTAACTCGCAACCAGTGTCTCTAAGAACTTTCACTTCTTGATTACCCAACATATCCTAGTTTCAGATCCAATTGACGTTCACCTTCTTACTGATTCAATTGTAACAGCTACTTGTAATGACAGGCACAGAATTACCATTGGCTAATTTAAGTTTCCCTCTTCAATACCAACCATCATAAGAACTTGTTGGAGAAAATTGACATACATAACCCCTGATACTTTCTTATCATCTGATCTCCCATCATGTCTATTTTCTCCAGGCCTACTACGCCAGTTCCTTGGTGAAGAAATCCCGATTAGTTTTAAAGTAGTTTCTATTTTGCTCTCCATATGACATTGCAGCAGCCCCATATCTTTTCTTAGTCTGATCTCGACAATCTCTGGCCACATGACCCTCTCTATTACATATGAAGCATGTTACTTTTCCGTTTTTCTCTGTGATAGTGCTGTATTGGTTTCGATAAGTTACCTTGATTAAGGCGTATTGGTTGATTTATTTGAAAAAATTGGCAATTTTTGAGCTTTTTACTATTTGTAATTGTACCGCAATGAGCTTCAAAGTATTGTTCAGCCAAAGAGATGACATCTCTACGATCCTTTGGCTTTCGTTCCTTAAGAAAAAGAGCTAGCTTTGTTGAACAAACTTTGACAAATTGCTCTCTAATAATAAGATCTTTCAATTTATCTACTGTATCCGCAGCGTCGGCCATTTCTGTCCATCTGCTAAAGTACCTATTTAAGCGAGCCAAAAAATTGGGTTTACAGTCTCCCCTTGTTCCGGCTTACTCTCTCTAAATTTATTTCTGAAACCGTCTTCTGTTAATTGTATCTTTTCAAAACTGCTGTTTTTATTAATTCTTGATAGTCTGATGCTTGCTCAGGAGGCATACTAGTGTAAACTTCAAGACCTTTCCCCGTTAATAAAGAACTTAAGCTTATTGCCCATGTATCTTCTTTCCATCCTTGACTTATAGAGAATCTTTCAAAACGCTCTATATAAGCATCTATATCATCTTTGACTCTTCAAATTTTAGGCAATCTTGGCCTCAAACCGGTGCTAGACGGGGTATGAAGGCGATCCCCAGCCTCGATTTTTAACTTCATTAATTCTATTTCTTGCTCTTTCATTTTCATCTCTACTTCAGCTTCAAATAAACGTTTCTTTTCCTCACGTTCGGCTTCTTTTTCAAGACGTTCGACTTCACGTTCAGCTTCTTTTGCTTTACGCTCGGCCTCAAATCGCCGTTTATCTTCTTCACGTCTAATATTTCTCTCTTCTCTATCAAGATATTCTGATTCTTTCTTTTGAACATAATCACGTAAATCCCCGTCCTTTAACCCAAGCCTCTCTCCCAATGATACCCATTTATCATAATCCATAATTGCTTAATAATGGATTACTATTAAAAAAAATAAACTTTTACGAAACCCGTAAAGTAAACACTTATTACTTAACAAAATGGTGAACCTCTGTAGCACCGACAATCGTTATTCCAAATCTAATCTCTATATAACAATGGGCACCTACCGGGCACCGGCAATGACACACAGTATCAACAGTAACAACCAGGGGGAACGATATCAATCTTCATGTAGTGTAAACTATGTAAACTTTATGACAACAACCAACTGAGCACCGGCAGCAAAAACTATCTATTCAACTATTACAAAACACTTTATGAATAATCACCCACTGAACACCGGTTATAAATTTTAATCAACTACTGATGTTTATAACCTCAACAAATTATAAGTTATATCTTTATCATTGATATAAACTTATTAACACAATGATTCAAACTATCGAAACAAATGTCTCCCAAAAACCACTTAATTCTATCACTGTATAAAGTATTCATTCAACAAAGGGTGCTCTCCTGCTAAAATGCAATAACTTCTTAGTATAAATAAACTTTTAAACACAGCCCGTCACCGCTTCTATACATATAACTCTCTACTTAAACTCTATTGCACAGAGAGTTTACTTGTATAACACTACAACAGATTTATCAATTTTTCGCCTAACAGCATTTTACACTGCTACATTTTACCAACAGATCGTAAATGATTTAATGTTTAACAAAATTTTTTATCAAAGTTTAACAAACAATATTAGCCAGGAAAAATTCCAACTTAAAGAGAATATCCCGGACGAGCCCCCAAATTATCAGGAGAAATGTCTGCCTTGATGTTATTTAATCTAAGAAAAGATTATGTAATAAATACTAGAACCAATTTTCCAAGATATGGAGGCTGGGCAGCACCGCCTGACATAAAAGTGAAATATTCTCAGTTGGAAAACTAGCATGCAATTGTTTAGGTATTTTTATCCTTTTTTCTATCTCAAATCAATATATACATGTAAACAACAAACTCCTGATTATTATTTTTACACCCAAAACAAAGAACTCTGATCATTATTTACACCCAAAACAAACACACATCATTTTATCAGCCACTTATATGAAATATCTTTCACGTATACGTCTTTATACGAAACAAGACACCTGGCGAGCCCAAGCTCTAAACAACTTATGATCAAACAAAACAATAAAATCACCACAAAATGAAGAACACCGAAATGACTATTTTTACAACTCTAAGATACCGTATAAACCACAAACATTCATCCAACAATATTAACTTCACACAATCTAATCAGCATCAGAAAACAACTTAAACTAAAGCACCAAATATTTACATATATCCTCAAAACAAAGCAGCAACTAATATAATCTTGACAATACCAACCATTCAACCAATATCAACCAATTATATCTTCACAAACAGATATAACTCAACAACCAAACAACTAATTACAACCAATAAACCCTGATCAATAAAGATCACCACAATTATATTCAACCAACTTCAACAAACCAACAAAACTGACTTCAAAACAACAAAATTCTCTTCAAAACAACAAAATTCTCTTCCCAATAAAATAAAGTTTCCTTTTAAAAGGAAAGGCTTGCTCAGTTGTGCCATCATCCCATACCTTTAAAAAAAAATTTGTTTCAATTTACTATCACAATTATTTTGTTTCAATTTACTATCACAATTTTTTTTGAATTACGGCATTTCATTTTGTATATCATAAAGGGTTTATTTAGTTTTTGTTGTTGTTTTTTTTTTTTTTTGAAAAAAAAAGTTACACTTTTAAAGGGATAGGAAGGAAAGCCCAAGATTGGACGAGCACCTGTGTCCATTTGTTTGAGCACCAGTGTTATGCATGCAAAATTCGGACAAAAGAAGTACCAGAAGTCCACTGATTATAACTGAACAGGAATATGCTGACCGATAACAGTAACAACTTTTTTTTTGTAAAAACGAATATTTTTGTTCAAGAACGATTTGAAACCTTTTTTCTCTATTGTATGAAACTAATAAAGAAAGTAATCAATCAACGTGGAGATCTACAGTATATATCATACTGAAAGGAAACAAGTGTAATCCACTTTTGTTCGCAGAGAGTGTCATTCGTTTTGGCAGTTGCTAAATTAATTTATATAGCATCCTTTATAGACAAGTAAATGCACTAAAGACCTCGTTACGTGGGTACCAATAATTAATAAGCATGTATCAAAACTATGTTACACCTAAAATATCTATGATCACAGATATACCGACAACATCAGTAAATGCACTAAGTCTGTAGATCAGCTGAGCACGTGGTAAGGTTAATGATATGCATGGGCTATTTTAAGATTACCTCACCCTACTTTAGAAAAAAGACTCAGTAGATCTAAATATAACTCGATCATAGCACTAATATTCTGTGTGAATCAGTCAGCAGGACCGTTGGAGACGGAATACAACTACAACATAGTAACCATTCTTCTACTTAACTAATAAAGACAAAAAAAACAATTATAAAGAAACTAACTTTTGTGACTTGAAAAAGAATTGAAACGAGAACAATGTCGTTTAATAATTTATTTCTTCCTTCTACTTACGCTTTAAACCGATAAATCAAGTAAAAAATAGAAATCCTATTATATAAACAAACTTGGATTACCGAAGTAAGATTCCGTAGTATTATGCAGTATGACGGAATCGCCCGAATCGGCACGAATGCAATCGAACTACCTCGGCTATATAATTAATCCGAAGTGTGACGGAAAGGGCCGAAAAGTTGCGATTGGCACGATTGCAGCGGAAATATAGACTGGTTTCCCGTTCAATCATGCACTAACAAATGTAAGCAGAAAACCACCTAACCGGAACAAGTTTTCCAAAACAAATGTCTTGCGGGCCGTGGCGCGCAAGCCAAAAAAAACCGCTACACACTATCATGCAGCGTGTCTCTCCTAACTGATTTTAAAATCTCTCTCAAAACGCGCTTTTTCAAAGTTAAACAAATTTTAAAACATTTAAACATGTAACATTTTTTATACCCCCAAAACATTTTAAAAGGGAAAATTTGTACATTAAAATCTAAATAAAACCAGGGGTTCGTTTGACTTTTTGTAAAAAAACTATTCCATGAAACTTTTAAATTTTCGAAACGGGTTGCGCCACAACCGACATTTTTTTAAACTTTTTTTCCAAAAATTTTTTCCCCACTTTTTAAAAGCTAGATACCTAAAATTTTTAACAAAATACGCTTTTTTTTCGCTAAACTGAAGATGGTTTGTTTATTTTTCCATTAGTAGACATTCGTGTATGATGGCCCGGGGGGGGGGTGTCCCAAAGTGTAAAAATTACCCCAAAGGACTACAGTCCCAGTGCCCGGCGGGCAAGTAAAAAGCTACAATTTTTAAAGGCCCCAAAGAATGGTTTGTAGGTTTTTAAAAAACAAAAACTTTTTCAAAAAAGCAATATTCCAGGGGAAATTTGGGGGGAAAATTTTTTAGAATTTTTTTTTAAAATTTTAAAATCGTTATAAGCATTTGGAGGTCGGGTTTAGCTCTTACGAAATTTTTTGACGTAAACCCTTGTCAAGTGATGTAAACTTAGTTTTTTCAAAAGAACAAAAAAATAAATTTTTTTAAAAAATTTAAAAAGATACAGGGGTAAATGTCAAATTTAGTTTAAAAAGAAACGAAAAATTTTTTAGGTCTTAAAAGAGTTTATAATGTTTAAAAAAATGGGCCCTAAAAAAGGAATGTGAAGGGCTTTTTTTTCTCCCAATTTTGGGAGTTTTTTCAATGAGACAGTTAAATTTACTTCATGCTCGTTTGTTTGGTAACATTCTACAATTGGTATGACAATGAACTCACCATAACGGCAACAGCTATTCTAGCTTACATTATCTGGCTTATGTTTTTGAAATAGATTACACTGTGTATCCTATCAAACAGATGTAAGATATATATAATTTTTAATATATACAACTGTATACATTGTATACAATGGTAAGCGCGCAGACAAATAAAATTAACAAACTAATCTTGACATATAAATATTCTCACATTTATTTCATCATTTTGATTATATAAACTCAAAAACAAACATCTATAAAACAAAATTTAAATAACTAAAAAACATCAAGAAATACATTCAGACATAATCTTAACATCACAATTTCTCGTACTCTTACTTACTCTTCCTCATACAACCACAGTTTACATACGGCACAATACCAAAGGCAAATCATCAATTTTCACTCTCTTCAGTTTAATCTTTTCCACTCGACCCGCACCCCTCATGAAAACCAAAGGGCCCACACATCCCATAAATCGCCCCCCTTTTAACATTAACCCCATTCATTTCGCCCATTAACCCCCCTCTCCCCCCACAAACAGCCCGAAAACTTTTATGGCTAAGGGGTCCCCAACACCTCTTAAATTCGCCCCTTTAATTTGTTTTTTTTCCCCTTTTCTTCCCCCTCTTTCTTTTCTCAATTTTCTCTTCTTCTTTTTTTTTTCTGCTTTTTTCCTTTGTTTTTTTAACCTAAACCCTCTCCCCTTTTTCCTCCACCCTGGCTCGCTTTGACCCCCCCTTTCTCTTTAAAATAAAACAGAATTTTTTAAAATGAGATGAAAAAACAAAATTTTTAAGCATTAAAAAATAATTTTTTTTTAAATTTTCGTTTTTTTTTTAAAAATAGTAAAGGTTATAATGGACCGAAAAAGGTTTTAAAAGTAGGTAAAAAAAGTACGTTTTGGTTTCATAATATATTTAATTGGGGATGAAAAAAAAGCAGATATTTTTCAGTAAATTTTTACTTCTTTTTTTTTCAGCATTTCATCGCCACTTAAACCCACCCTGGGCACTTTGAAGTTTTTGTTTTCCCCGTTTTTTTTTGTGACGGGTTGGCCCCAAAACCTCGCCATTGCTGGGGGTATGACCCCTTAAACCATTTAAAGGATTTTGGGAAAATGACCCACAACCCCAATTTTTACTTTGCTTTTTTCCTTTTTCCCCAACTGAAATTAAATAATGAATTTTGATTTTTTTTTTTCCCTTTTAAAAAATTATGTTTTTTTACAAAGAAAAATGAAATTGACTTTGCCGCGGAACTGAACAATTTTAAAAATTTTTGGGTTAAAGCTTTTTTAGGAAAAATTGTTTTTTTGTAAAAAATAAAGGGAAAGTGTGGAAAGAAAAACGGAAAGAACGAATTACTTAAAAAGTGAAACTAAGGGAAACTTTTTTACAAAAATTTTTTGAAATCTTGAAAAAAATTAATAAAAAGCATTACGCGTTTTTTGTTAAAAAAAGTAAACGATAAACATTTAAATAATACCGGGTTAATTTGTTTTTTTTAAAAGTTGCGGGAAATAATTTTTGATTTATCATTTTGGGGTTTATAGGGCACTATCCGGGGGTACCCCAAAAAACCCCTGTCAAACAGAGGGGGTGTCTCTGTTTATGCGTGAGGTTTTAACGGGAAAATCTGCTCTTCCTATTACAGGTTTGGGGTTTGGGCAACCAGATCGTCCCCAAATTACAAAAATCGGGTTTTCGGGACCTTTTTACCTTCAAAATATCAGATTTTCCCTTAAAAATAGATTTTACTAAAGGGGAAACTCAAAGGTTAAAATAAGAAAAAAGAAACTAAATTTTGTATATATTATATTAAATATGTTTAAAGAATATGTACACTTGTGAACTTGCTCTTAAAACCTTCCCAATATAAACAAGTACAAGTACATTAAAATATTATAATACAATTTAAATGATATTAAATCATGTTCTTTTCTAATGCAAGTTCGCACGAAAAAAAAAATCTTTTATGATAATTTGCAATGTGCATTGTACTTTATTTTAACCATTCCAAATCGGTTGAAGAATGGGACGTTGTGGAGAGGCAAACCCGAGCAGTAACAACACAATTTTAAACGGGCTAGTCCTCCACCAATGGCAATGTAACATGGCTATGCATGGTTGTCCATGACTAACAGGACGGGCCTTCCCTGCCGCAGTTTAATCAGAAATATTTTTTTAAACCACGTCAGAAACAGGTCACCGTCCAATTGTAGC